>NC_066624.1:48415399-48500591 GCF_025201925.1 Gopherus flavomarginatus
TGATGCTGCTGTGTAGCACTGCCAGTACCACGTCTGTCGCACTATAAAGAAGACATACGGTGACAGTGAAAGAATTGCTGAAAACGGGCTTCCTTGTGTTGCTGTGCTTGGCATCTTCCCGGGCATCCGGAAAATGGGCGCAAAAATGATTGTCTGGCTGTTGTTTTCATGAGGAGGATTGAGTGATGACATTTACCCAGACGCACTCATGACACTAATTTTTTGCCCATCAGGCAATTGAGATCTCAACCCAGAATTTCCAATGGCAGGGGAGACTGCGGGAACTATGGACAGTTACCCACAGTGCAACGCTCTGGAAATTGTATAAAGTCGAGGACACAGGCCCATACTAAGCACATTAATTCGGCGGTGTGCGTCCATGTACCAAGGCTAGCATCAATTTCCCTGGCCAGGCCCTTTGGAGGTTTGAGCTACTCCCTGTGGTCACCCCACTCAAGGAGCGTTCGTTCTAGGCAGTAAGCTGGCTAGACAGTAAAACTTCAGATGCTGCTCCAATGCTACATCTCAGTTTTTCCGAAAACTAGTATCTGTAAAATTAGTCTACTTTCTGGCCAGAAGAGACCATTACAGCATCTAATCTGACCCCCTGCATATCACAGGCCTCCTGCATGGACACAATAGCTACTTCTGGGGGAAAGGCATCTAGTTTTCATTGAATGACTTCAGGGGATGGAGATTCCACCACTTTCCTTGGTAGCTTGTTCCTGTGGTGAATCATCCTCGCTGTTGACTATTTGGGGCTTAGTTGTAATATGAATTTGTCTCTTTTCACCTTCCAATCATTGGGTCTTGTTATGTCTTTCTCTGCTCCATTCAAGAGCCCTTTAATACCAATCTTTTCTCTCCATTAAGGCACTTCAACACTTCAGTGAAGTCACCTTTCAATCTTCTTTTGATAAGCTAAACAGATGGAGCTCTTTCAATAGCTCACTAGAAGGCATTTTTCTCCAGCCCTCAGAACATTTTGGTGGCTTTTTGCTGCCCCAGCTCCAATTTCACAGTATCTTTTTCAAATGAGGACACCAAAACTGGAGACAGTATTCCAATATCAGTCCTCACTGATGCCGTGTCACCTCCTGTGATGTTATTGACATAATCTGTAACTTTATAGATCACCATTGTGACCACTGTTCTATATTTGCAGCCAATATGATAGAAAGGTTGTTGTGAAAGGGGTCTATGGAGAGGTTCTGATTGGCTGATTATAATTATGCTATCTCTAGATGTGTATCATTTTTGTAGTTGACTTTATGAATATTGGCTCTATGCTGTCTGTATTCAAACTTGTGCTATGCTTCCGAGGAACACCCCAGCCAGACAAGTTGGTGTCAGTTCTGCCTAGCCTGCTTGATGGCCCATTAAGGACCATCAGCTCTACAATCAACCCATTGAGAGAAGGTAGATATGCCTTGTGGCTCAGCAAGGTATGCAGGGACCTGCCTATGGACAAAACTCAAAGGTTTTTCTATGCCACGTGCTGGATAGAGTGTCCTTGGGACAAAGAAAACAAAGACCACATGGCAAGAGACTGTAAAAGGCTGATGCCTCGTCTCCATCTTGTCTTCAGTCCTGCTTCATACCTCTGAAGGGACTTTGCTACAAACTGAAGCTCTGTACAAGGGACTGAATGACCCATCCCAGCTGTGGATGGACTCCAGAGACTTGATTTGAACCTGCAGTTTATTCCATCACTGCTACAAGCCTGAACCAAGAACTTTGCCATTACTGTATGTGAAGGGTTAAAATTCATGTGCATATTATATAACAACCTGGTCTATGGATTGTGCCAGCTCTTTTCCAGACCCAAAGTCCAGAGTATAATCAAGGGACCAGAAGCCTAGCAAATAGTGACCAGCTAAAAGAAAGCTGGGTAAACAGAAAGCCTTGCTTGCTAAGATAGGCTTGGTCAGCAAATTGCCAGGTGTTGGAGCTAAGAACTAAAGAATTGTATCTTATTCAGAGTTGCAGATTGAACAAAGAATCCCTGTTCCTATTGTGTAAGTCTCTTCTGTAGGGAGACGTTCTTCCCAGAGATCCAACCTTGAGTTTATGAAAAGTTGGCAGATGTCAATATAAGATATGGCATCCTTCCACCTCCCTTCCCAGGGACCAATGCCTTGCCTTAAGACACACAGAAAACAATCTTTATTGCCATATACTTTCACTGTTTCTTTGCTTTAAACCCTAGGAATGTACCTGGAGGACAATCAAAGGAGTTGCTCCTTTCCTATGGACCTCAAATCAGAATTCAGCATAGATATTTTATACTAATAACATTTTATCAAAGTATTCATGAAATGTTAACTTGCTAACTTGAGACCATGGGTGGAGACATTATGTAACCTGTTAACCTTTGGCTACTGTGCTTATCATGTCTTGCTGCAAAACCTATCCCAGAGTTTGGAACTCCCTACCCCGTCTCTTTCCCCCACCCATGGAAAATCTATATATTCTATTGTAATCAATTAACAGTGTCTCTGAGCCTAATAAGCAAGGTGACACTCTGCCAGTTCTGTGTGTAATAAACTCCTATTCTTGCCCTCTACATGGTGGAGATTTATGTCCTTCACAGACACCTGCTGAACAAAGAGGAGATTCAGCATCCAGCTTGGCTGAATGTGTCTTCTCTCCCCACAGCTTGGTGATCTTCTGAGGAAATGGAGAAGACTGCCTTTGCCTAGCTGCACATTGCTTGCAAAAGAAACAAGTCTTTTTGGTGGCAAGTGTTGAAAGGAGCCATTAGACAAATGTGGAGACAGGAAAAATGTCCCCCAACTCAACTGGCATCTGTGGATGCTGAAGTCACAACACAAAGTGCTAAACAGTATATGAGCACAGGCTGGTGTCAGAAGAGTCTCTACCAAAGCCTTTTCCACCAGCAGGGGCCTCTCTGTGCGCAGAACTCCTGGTAGTGTGATGGCTGCAGGCAGTGGAGAACTCTATTTTGGCATCTCTTTGTCAGTGAACATCTACAGAGGCTGTTTAAAGGTCTTTAGATAGTGATCTTTGGGAAGAGCTGGCTGAAGTGTCTTCCTAGTAACCAGAAGATCCTGGCTTGGCCTGCCAGTTCTTCCGTGCAAGTCTTGAGGGAAATGGGGAATGTCTGTAGTTTGGAATTTGCAGGTGTTGTCCTGGACCATCAAAGGGAACAGTTGCAAGTATTTTCTCAAGGCAGGCACCATGGCTTGGGTGGCTAAAGCACCTGTCTAGTAAACAGGAGATCCTGGGTTCAACTCCCAGTAGTACCTTGTTCTACGGGTTTTGTCTCCTCTGCTCACATTTTCCTGTGTCTTTCTAGGAAACAGAAGAGACCTCCCTTGGTATCCAAGTCATTGCTTGCTAAGGAAAAGGCTTCTTTGGAGAGAAACATTGGAAAGAATCAAATCACAAGCCTGGAGTTGATGAAAAGGCTGCTGTGACTGGCATTGGCATGGTGGTTGCTTTGACTGCAATTGCTGCAACACAAAAGCCTGCACCACACGTCCTTGTGATTCGCTGGGGATGTCCACACACAGATGTCATGTCATCTTCCTTTTGATTGTCACTGATGAAAAATGGAGCAGCTGGGAGAAAAGTCCCAGAGGCACTTGCCAGGTAAAGTAGAGGTTAGAGATGCAGCACCCAGTGGTGCGTTGCCAAATCTGTCCACTCCTCCCACTTTTTGGTCAATCTTTTGAAGAAGCAGAGAAGACTGCCTCTGCCTTGCAGTGCAAATGCTTCCAAAAGAAACCGGTCATTTTTTCTGACAAGTGTTGGAAGAGGCACCTAAGAAATGTGGAGACAAGGAAAAGGTCATCGTAACTCAACTTGCATCCATGACTCTTGAGGCCACAACGCAGAGCACTGAGCACTGTACGACCACAGCTGGGGACAGAAGGGCCTTTTTCAAAGGCATTTTCCACTAGCAGGGTCTTCTCTGTTCACAGAATTTCTGATAGTTTGATGTCTGCTGGCACTGGAGATCACTATTTTGGCATCTCTCTCTCTGTCTCAGTGAGCACCCGCTGTGGTTGTTGAAAGTCTGTGATGGGATCTATGGGATGCAACTGAACAGTGGGACCCCTGAGCCCTTTGTCCCACCACCTGGGCTCCCTCTCACACATGTGATGCTGAGACAAGCTGTGAATCTCTGGCAGATATTGCACTTACACAGACATCCGTAGGTAGGGACACAGCCAACTGAATTACATGAATGCTTCTGCAGCCACTCATAACACTAATGATAGAAAGTCGCCCCCCCTACAGCTCTGCAGCCTTGCACCCCTGGATCATACCATCTTGCCTTAATCAGAAGCCTGATCAGTGTGAGTTTATTACACAGGGTCCACCCCTCCCTCACTGTGAATAGTACATGAACCAGCCTTGTAATGGAGCTGAGATTTCCCAAGAACTTCAAGCAAAATACACCAGTTTAAGTAGAGCATAAAACAGATTTATTAACTACAGAAAGATGGAGTTTTAAGGATTATAAGTGGTAGGAATAAAAGATCAAAGTAAATTACCATGGAAATTAAAGATAAATTCACAATCTAAACTTTACACCTTATTACACTAGGGCGTAGTTCAGTTATGCACACAGGAAGGCTTAATGCTCGAGCTGCTGCACATGCTGGGCAGGCTTAAGGTCGGGCTCCCCATGGCAGGAGAGAAGAAGACTCGGCCCCTGGAGGGGCAGGCTGGGGCTTCCTGGATCCCATTTGCTCACAGCCAGCGCCCTGCCCCCACTCCCAAGTCATCCATGGCGCCCCCAGGTCGGCCAGAATGGAGCAGCAGTTTTCACTGCACTACGTCCACTTATGGCTTACAGGCAACTCCCAGACTCACCACAGTCCACCATCTCGGCCAGAAAGGAGCCCACTCAGCCTCACCATTGCTGCTTTTCCTTCCCCCCAGAACCCCGCTTCTCCTGGGCTGCAAGTAGCCATCCCTGGGATGCCAACAGGCAGCCACAGGGGTCTGTCTCCCAGCAGCCAACCGCACCTCCATGGGTTCAGCCCTCAGAAGGGCAGGTGGGGGTTTCCTGGATCCCAGTTGCTCACAGCCAGCCCAGCCTCCACCTCTAAAACCATCAGTCATGCCCCCAGGTTGGCCATAAAGGAGCCGCCATTCTCCACTTGGACTCAGCTTTGCTTGTTTTCCTTTCACCCAGAACCTCCCTTCTTCTCCTGGGCTGCAAGTAGCCACTCCTGGGAAGCCAAGAGGCAGGCACAGGATTCTACCTCCCAGCAGCCAACCACACCTCCCCAGGCTTTGCAGAATGAAGGGTGGTGCTCTACTAACCCCACTTAGCCGCACAGCTTCTTCCCTGCCTTCCTCAGCTCAACTTTCCTCTATTGCCCCATTCCTGCCTCACTTCCTCCTTTGGCCAGTCACGCAAAGGAGCCCAGCAGGAAGTGAGAGCCTCTATAGGCCAACCTCCAACAGCAGAGGTGGCCAAGCCACAAGCCTCCAAATGGTGACTGGCCTAACTACTCTAGGTTCTCCAGCCTGACACCAAGGTGCTTTCTCCACTGCTGTCAGCATCCTCTGTCATGCAGGGGTTGGAGTTATCCCAGGGACAGGCCAATAGGAGGAGTGCCCTTTCTGAATAACAAGGGGATCTGGGAAAAGGAAGCCAGCATGTTTCTGCCTGGTTTTGAACCAGGGACCTTTTGCGTGTTAGGCAAATGTGATAACCACTACACTACAGAAACTCCACCTACTGGGTTGTTGCTCACTCTGGCACAGACCGATGGACAAATCTAGAGAATGTGGTGGTAGCCCCTCGATAGGTCAGCTGGCAGGGCAGAGGACTGGAGCCAGCACTCAGGAAGTCGTCCTTACCTCGCCCGTGTGACTCCAGCTTGAGGGAGAGCTTCTTTTTCTTCTCCTTGCTGACAAAGAGCAAGAGAAGAATGAAAGGTCAGGTGGGCCAACTCGGTGCAGAAGCCCATGCTGTCTTTTCCTGCTGCATAGCCTGAAATGAGGGACTCGTGGCAGTTAAAGGAACTGCTGCACTCTCAGAAAACATCCCGCCCGTGCATAAAGGAGGATAGAAGAGCCTGTTAGTCTAGCACGCTCCCAACTGAACTGTTTCAGCAGCTGCTAGGTTTCTTTTTGGCCTGTTACTTTTCTGTCTGGGATGTTGTTGTCAGCTGTGGCACAGAAAAAGGACGTCATTGCGAGCTGCCCATGAAGATAAGATTAACTTTTGCCTTCCTTGCTCGGCTTTACTTGCTTCCTCACCCTATTCCTGCCTTAGTTCCTGTGTTACCTGAAGGCAACGGGGGCCCAGCAGTACGAAGAGGAAGTTAGACAGCTAGACCCTGGTGGCAAAAGTTCTACCACCGCTTGCCACCCCACTCTCTTCTCCCAGCTTCACATATTGACCGCCAGGGACTTGGTGCCCAGCAGCGCAACGGAAGGCAGTGGACAGAGCCACCCTCGCCTTGAAGCTCTGGCTCATTAAACCGTATCTTCAGTCGCTGATGGCCAATGAGAGACCAACAGCGCTTGCTATTTTAGCACTTGAAAATGCCATTGGTCAGTCACTGGATCTCTTTAATGCTGTTACATAACAAATGAAAATAGAATCTCAGTGTGACATTCTGTACCTTTGGGGGAGTGTGCTGTAACCCCCATATTCCTCATTTTCATATAATCGTGATCTTATATACAGAGCATGCCTTGTAAGGTATCAGGGGAAAGGATATGATCTGCTGAAAGTCATTTCTCTACCCATAGATGTTTACCATTCATGCATATGAAGTTATGAGAATTGTGCAGTGTGGTTATCACTATGCTGTAAGGTGGGGGAGTCAGCCAAATATTAGCTCCCCAGTGACAACAGCAAGGAAAGTAACCAACACCCGGACAGGGTGTCAAACAACCCATCAACAGCCATTGTTCAGCAAGGGAGCTACAGTGCAATCACTTACCTGCAAGAGGACACCCCAGGGGAATTGCTCAGACTTGCTTGGAGAGACGCAGTGATGCTCACCTGACTCTGAAGGGGGAGCAAAGCCAAGAGGGAAGAAAGGACATGATAAAAGCAGAGACATTTGCCATGCTTTGTCTCTCTCGTCCACCTACATCTACAGACACCCCCACACCAAGCAACTGAAGCGCTGACGAAAGGGGAGAGCCTGGCTGAAAAGCCACCAGCCGGCCTGTGGTGAGAAGCATCTAAGTTTGTAAGGGCATTGAAAGGGTTAAGATCAGCTTAGAGTGCATTTTGCTTTTATTTCACAAAAACAACGAGGAGTCCGGTGACACCTTAAGAACTAACAGATTTATTTGGACACAAGCATTCGTGGGTAAAAAGCCCTCTTCTTCAGATGCATGGAGTGAAAATTGCAGATAGAGGCATAAATATATATTGGAACATGATGTAAAGGGAGTTACCATACAAGGGGAGAACCAGTGTTGAAGGCTAATTCAGTCAGGGTGGATGTGGCTCTCTCCAAGTAATTGACAGGGAGGTGTCAATACCAAGAGAGGGAAAATTGCTTTTGTAGTGAGCCAGTCACCCCCAGTCCCTCTTCAAGCTCAAATTAATGGTGTTAAGTTTGCAGATCAGTTGTAACTCTGCAATTTCTCTTTGAAGTCTGTTTTTGAAGTTTTTTGAATGGCTTCTTTTAAATGGCTACTTTGAATGGCTACGTTTAATTGTGTTATTGAATATGAACATGTAAACGTGTTATGGAAGTCCCATGTGGTCTAGTGGTTAGGATTCTTGGCTTTCACCCAGACAGCCTGGGTTCAATTCCCCACACAGGAACAATGCAGAGCTTCTCCTTGGAGGGGAGACAGGAAACAAAAAGAATGGGAAGGGATCCTGCCAGCAGCAGAGCTGGATAGAGTTGGGAGCAGTACTGGATTTGACATGGTGCCATAGTGCTAGGCCCAAGCTCTGAAGGGACCTGTAACAGTAACTTCCTCCCCTCTGCAGAAAGGGAGCCTCAGAGCAGCCTGGATTCAGTAGGGGAGCTGAGACCCCATAGGGCCCTGGGAGCTGTAGTTCCTTGACCAGCTCCCTGCCTTGGAGCAGAGAAGGAACATTTCCCAGCATTCCCTTGGCTGCTATCAACAGGAAAGGGAGGGGGGAAGCTGTGAGACTCCATGCGCTGCAGCTTGCTGTGGCTGGGGGGCTGGCTGCTAGAAGGGGGTGCCACCTGTGAATAGGGAAGAGGTGTGACCAAGGAGTAGAAGGCTTTGGCCCAGGTAGCACCCTCAGAAGACTTCCCCAGACAGGCTTAGGGATGCTGGTGTGACCTCGCCTGGCAGCCCCCAAAGATGGAACTGGGTGGACTAACTGGACAGGGCCCCTCTCTATCTGAAGCTGGGCAAGGGAGGTATGTGGATCCCACCAGAAGGTAAAATGGTAAGTAAGGAAGGGGAGGCTCTACTGGACCTGGACAGCTTCAGATACAGGACAGGAGGATTTCCACTTCTGAGCCATGAAAATAGAAATTGACTTTTCCTTTCCAGATGTATCTAATATTCATAAAGGGAATCTAGCCCCTGCCTTCCAGATCTGAACACCTCAAAATCAGGAGTGCTCAAGCTCAATTTGGGCAGCTGTTACTTCATTTCTCCCAAATCAAATATGCTGATCCACTGTCATTTACTGTAGAAAAAGTAGGAGAAAATTGAGCAACAAACGTTGGGGTCTTCACAGTGCTAACGAGGGCTGGAATTGCTATTTTCAACAGCCATTACACTTTTTTTTTTAGTTTTGTTTGTTTAAAAGGAAGACAGTGATATTGCACTGGCAAATTCCCCATAGAAACAAAGAATGGAACAAAAGAATAATAAAGGCACCTCAACTTTCCTCATTTATGTAGGACAGTCTTATTAGATGGATCCAGACATCTTCCAATCACAGAAGCTGATAATTGTTCCACTTTACTGCAGTTCTGTAACCATGCAGGAACCTAGAGGAGGAAAGTGCCTAACTCCAGAGTCTGCAGCTGCCTAGGGCCAGTGCTGAGGATTTAGAGTCCCTAGTGCTGCCCTTGCAAGGTTCAAGCATGCTCAGCCTTGGCATTGCCTCCGCTCCTGCGGCTAGTAGCTGCAGCTGTCTAAGGCTGGCCTCTGGCAGTTGCCCCATGGCTGTAGCTAGAGAAACTACAAGTGGCTCTATGACTCCTGGGGCCATTAAGCTAGAGCACCTAAAGACACTGGAGTTAACCTCAAGGAACAGAGGTCACCAGTAGGAAAGGAATGTCGGGGGAGCAGGGAAGGCGGGAGCAGGTCAGGCTTGCAGAGGGAGCTTCCAGCTGGTTGGGAGCATGTCCAAAGTAGAAAGGAAACAAGTATGGGGAGAGGTGGTGGTGACCAGGTAGCAGACTAGCATGTAGATGGGAGCAGAGGGAGAGACGCTGGTGTCTTCAGATTCCCAAGGGCTAAGTCCTCACTTTGGGGAAATGGTGTTTGCAGGTGGCTTGCTCACATGGCAGGATGGGGGCTGAGGGAGGGATCTGTCAGAACTGATCAGGTGTCTGCTGGCTTTAGGACTTTGAGCTGAGACTAGGACCACATGCAGTGACTGGTGACATGGGGGGGTACTGGAGACATGGCTAGAGAAGGTCTGAATGAGGAAAGAGATAAATCTGTGGGGAGTTTCCTTGGTCACTATGAAAGTTCTGCTCACTGTGGACACTGGTAAACCCACATGGGTGTACAGCTCAATAAGAAAACCCGCGGGCTGAGGGAGCTGTGTATGGCAATGCATATAGTCATGGAGAGGTGTGTGATCAAAATGAAAAATGTCTCTGAGGTTCAGTACCGGGTATACGAAGGCACCAATGGCACTGCCCCACCAGGCCCACACTCGGAGCCCACAGTGACTACACTGGGGCCCACAAATATGTTTGGTGCCAGGGCCAACAAAAGGTTAATCCAGCCCTGACTGCCTGAGCACTATTTCAGCCTCACATTTTTGGGTGGAACTCCCACAGTGAGAGCTGCAGAGCACTCCCCCGCAACACACACGCACACACTCGTCCTGGTGTTGGGAGGGGAACAGGAGAAAGGACAAAAGAAGAGATGAAGAGAAAGGAGGGAGGGACAGGTGGATGGAGGAAAAGGTGAAACACAAAGGACAAACCCTAATGTCCCCATGATTCTAAGGGACAAAATCCCAGGTGCGGAATAAAATTCTGCCTCCTTAAGCTCATGTTTTCCATGCCTAGAATTCAACTCTCACCAGATGGATCAGACTGAACAGGTTTCACACCTCCAGGAGGCTCTTACCTTCTAAACAGGGACGGCTGTTTTCTAGTAAAATCACTACAAGGGAAGGAGAAAACTGGAAAGAGGTTTCTCCTGGCGCTCACGTCCGTGAACCCGAATACTCTCTCAGTCCTCAGACAGAGACCTGGAGAAGGAGACTTGCTGAAGCAAAGCCACAGGGGTCTCTGAGGTTTCCCTAGCCCCTGGCCCCTGACTGATGTCAGGATCTCTCTGTGAGGTCACCACCTGCTCACCAATAGTCTTTGACCAATAGTGTGAGGTCCTGCAAAAGGCCTTTGTGATGTCACTGCCACACCCCGCCCTTGCTGTGCCAATGTCCTGCCCCTGGCCAGGCACTTTGGAGCTTTGAGCTACTCCCTGTGGATCACCTCACTCAAGGAGCTTTTCTATAGAGCATCCTCAGATGTCTAAGCACACGAGTGCCATGGCAATGAACTGACACACATGGCACCAAGATGAGATCATTAGTAGACTAACCTATAGGAGAAGGACACCCCAGCATTAGTAGGGGAGAAATCCCTACTGAACATGCATTACACCTAGCAGCCCCTGCGTGGGGTCGGGCGGGGGCTGCGGAGGGGGGAGACCTGGGAAAGGGATGGATGGAAAATGTCTGTGCAGCCGGGACATGGCCGGGGGGCGAGGGGAGAAGAGCAGGTGACCCCTGAGGAGCGGGGAGAAAAAGGGAGGGCTGAGATCCCCTCGGAATTACCACTGCCCCCTCCGTGGAGACCCCCCTCCTCTCCTGTCCTGCCCCCTTTCTCCCTAGAGAGCAACAAGCAACATCCAGGCTGACACCCCCTTCCCTCAAACCCCTGAGAAGTTCCCTGTTCCCCTCCCCCCATTGTGCCCCATTTTCTCTCCCCTTTGCCAATGGCCAGTTCAGATCTCAGGTTTGGGGTGTTTCCCCCCATTTTCACCTGCAGTGATTTGTCCTTGTGTAGGTGGGAAATGGTTCCCCCGAGTGATTTCTGAACTGGGCAGAGGCTGGGGGGGGCCTGAGACAGGGACACCTCTGGGCTGGGCTGGGGGGGCCACTCTCTGCTGGCAACAGGGCGTGGGAAGGGCCAGGAAGGGGAGGGGGGAGCAAGTGTCCCCCATAGAGAGGGTCCAGCCCCAGGCTGCTACCAGTAGCACATTCCTATCCTGGCCGGGGGGGGGGGCTTTCTCCAGCTGGGACCTGCCCCCTAGGCAGCCCCAGGCTCTGACCGCACCAGCCCCGCCTGGAGCCCCCAGTGAGTGAGAGACCCCGGAGGGGGAGGGGGAGGGAGCACTGGGCCCTGACAGGAAAGTGACTCTCTCCCCTCAGATCTTGGTGTTTTCCTCTCATGTTATCAAATATGCAGTTTGTGACACAATTTCTTTGCAAATCTCAAAGATTCAAATAAAATAACCTAAACATTTGCCCCACTTCTCTCTAGTTGTCTATTTCTAATTGAATATGCCCTGAGATTTTCCTGTCTCTAATTATAAAATAATAAGAAAATCTCAGATTTACACCTTTTCTCAGATTATTGAACACAAAATGTTTGCAAATGTTGCCCATTTCCTCTTTATTCATTTATCAAGTATTCATGTGAAACACTCAGATTTTACCTCCTATCAACAACTGATATAAAATCCCTCTGATTTTCCACTTTCCTCTCTATAATTTGCAAAATGGATCCAAAATCTCTGATTTCCACCCTTTGTCTTTCATTTCTGAACACTGATCTGAAAGCTCAGGTTTTCCCTCTGTGTCATTATCAAATGTCAATTAACAATCCTCTCAAGTTTTGTGCTGTTCCTTATGTTTCTAAATCCCAAAAACTTCTTCCTTCGGGGGAACCTGTTGCCCTGAGTCGCTCTCCATTCTGGATGTTGCAGGGGATTAAATTTCCCAGTGATTGTCTTTCCCCTCTCCTTTGAGGATCATTTGTTCCCTCTTTTAGCTCTGTTAGATATTTGCCAAAGAAAGAGACCAGCCTGATATTTAATACACATCAAAGCCAGAGGCCTCCCCCTGTTTGGGGATCAGTGGTTCGCAGCTGGTAGTGGGAGAGTTGGCTGGCCCCTTTTCTTTTCTCCAGCTGGCACAGGATGAGGGGGTCACTCTGAGTGCAGCATGTCTTGAGAAGTATCCCAAACCACAAGACAAATGGTCTCTGTGAAGGGTTGCTTCCCACAGTGCTAAGATGTAGCCACCTCTGGCAGGATCCATGGTGGCTACTATTTGCTAGTGACAGGCCACGGAAATTTCTTACCTATTTTGCCCCTCCATGCCAGGCCTGCACAACATACGGCCCACGGGCAACGTGCGGCCCGTGAAGTCTCACTGTGCGTCCCGCAGCCGGGAATCAAAGGGCTCTGGGCTGCCCGTAGCCGCGGGGAATCCAAACCCCTTTAAAGTTCAGCCGCGGCCGGGATTCAAAAGGTTCTGAGCTGCCCGCAGCCGCAGGGAGCCCAGAGCTCTTTAAATCTCAGCCGCGGCCAGGATTTATAGGGCTCTGGGCAGGCGGGCGGGGAGCTCAGAGCTCTTTAAATCCCAGCCACCAGGGCCGGCTTTAGGCCAATTTAACCAATTCCCTTGAATCGGCCTCGCTCCTAAGAGGACCCCGCACCCAAGCCCCAGTACCAGCAAAAGCCAGTGCGCTGTACCAGGGTGGCCCAGTTTCCCCAGGGGGCAATTTAAAAGGCCTGGGGCTCCCAGCAGGGGCTGGAACCCCAGGCCCTTTAAATTGCCACTAGAGCCCTGCTGCTGGAGCCCTGGGGTATGGCTGCGGGGCTCTGGGGGCTATTTAAAAAGTCCAGGACTCCCATTGCTTCTACCTCCCCGGCCCTTTAAATAGCCACTGGAGCCCCGCCGCTTCCCCAGGGTTCCCGCGGCTATTTACAGAGCTGGGGCAGTGGAAGCAGGGGCGCCCCGGGCCCTTGAAATAGCCCCCAAGCCCCAGGCTGCTGCTGCTACCCTAGTGGGAGAGGGGGGAGGAGGAGGAGGAGGAGGAGGAGAAGGAGGCACTCACCATAGAGGATGGGCTGTACCCCCTGTACCTGCACCCCCTGCCCTGCCTGCAGCCAGCCCGTCCCCAGCCAGCCCCTGCTGCACCCCCTGCCCGCACCAGCCCCGCACCTCCTGCCCTGCTTGCACCAGTTCCTGCCTGCAGCCTGCCCATCTCCAGCCAGCCCCACACCCCCTGCCTTGCCTTCAGCCCTGCACCAACCCCTGTCTCCAGCCAGCCCTGCACCCCCTTCCCTGTCTCCAGCCAGCCCCTGCCACACTGCCTGCCCTGCCCGCACCAGCCCTGCACCCCCTGCCCTGTCTCCAGCCAACCCCTGCCATACTGCCTGCCCTGCCCGCACCAGCCCTGCACCCCCTGCCCTGTCTCCAGCCAACCCCGTACCCCCTGCCTTGCCTTCAGCCCTGCACCAACCCGTCTCCAGCCAACCCCTGCCGCACCCCGCTGCCTGAAGCCAGCCAGTCCCGCACTCCTTTGTCTCCAGCCCTGCCAACCCATGCCGCACCCTCCCTGTGGCCCTGCCTGAAGCCAGCCAGCCCACCCCACACCTCTTGTCTCCAGCCTGCCCCACACCCCTTGCCCAGCCTGCAGCCAGACCCTACCTCTCGCATCCTCCCCCTCCCCCACCTCCAGCCAGCCCCATGTTCACTGGTGCCCTGCAGTTCCGAGGGAAGTAACCCTGCACACCTGCTTCAATGAGATGGGCAGGGAGCAGCTGGGACCCACACATGTGCACCCTAGCACACCCTAAGGGAGTGGCAGAGCTCATTTCTAGTTCAGACCCATCTTTTTAAAAAAGAACTTTTAGGTAGGGTTAACATACATCTGTACTTTCCCGGACATGTCAGGCTTTTTGGTTCTTAAATCGCCATCTGGGAGGAAAATACGGACGTATGGTAACCCTACTGGTACAAAAAATACATACTGTGGCAGAACTTTTTATAGGGAACCGGTTGTTAAGAACTGAAAGGCTTTTTTTTCCCCAATCATCCCTGCGGGGCCCCGCCAAAAATGTTCAAATTGGGCCCCGCACTTCCTAAAGCCGGCCTGCCAGCCACGGCCGGGATTCAAAGGGCTCTGGGCTGCTCGCAGAGATTCCCGGCCGCAGCTGAGGTTTAAAGGTCTCAGGGCTCCCCACCGCCACGGGCAGCCCAGAGCCCTTTGAATCCCGGCAGCAGCTGAGATTTAAAGGGCTCAGGGATCCCTGTGGCTGCAGGCAGCACAGAGCCCTTTGAATCCTGGCGGCAGCTCCAGGGGATGGAGTGAGGCTGGGATTTCAAGGGCTCAGGCTCCCCTCAGCAGCAGGAGCTCTGGGACCTTTAAATCCCTGCCCCAGCCCTGAAAAGCTCCGGGTTCCCCCAGTCGTCAGAGCCCCAGGCCCTTTAATTTGACCCTGAGGGCTCCCAGCCACCTCTTTGGCTGGGAGTCCCTGGTTGATTTAACATCAAGTAACACCTCCCCACCACCAACCTTCCTTTTTGACCCACAGCTGTTTTGGTGGGGCGGCGCTGGGGAAGGAGGGTTTGTTTCTGCAGGGCTGGGCGGGGTGTTTCCGCCAGGCTGGGAGGTCCTGAGTGGGGGGTGTTTCCGCAGGGCCGGGGGGTTTCGGTCCTCAGCTGTTTTCTTTGGAGTATTGTGGCCCTCGCTGTTTTACTCAAAGTACTGTACAGGAACTTTTCAGGGGGATTAAGGCAAAATGCCACATTTATTAGTAATACAGGTATCAATTAATACTCTATGATATGCACATGAGATATATATCACAGTCATGCATTCACGCACACACACAGACATAAACACACTCCGTCTTGCTGTTGTTACCAACTAGTTGCTCCCCTTAACTGCACTGGCCAGGTGAGTTAGATGGGGGAGGGGTGGAGCCGGGCTTCTACCGATCCAAATCGATGGTCCGATGGTGACAAGACGAGATCCGGGGTCCTTCTGCAAGACACCTCGCATTTATAGCAGCTTCCCTCTTATGCAAATCTAGACCAGATTCAAAATCTGGGTCTGCGTCCGTTGGTCTTTGTGCTGCTTTTCTCTGGGTGTTGTCCCAATGCTGCTCAAAGAGGGTGTTTTCTAAAGAAGGTGCTTGCTTCTAATCCCTGAGGCCATCAATATGTCTGCTCTTCTTTATTGGGCCCACTTGACAAGTTGTATTGTCCTTTGCTCTGGCTCCCATTCCCTCTTCAACTGTTGTAGCTGTCTGGAGGTGGGTGTCTTCCAAGCCTCACTCATTCACACCTCATTCAGTCAATAGAGCAATTGATTACAGAGTGCGGGGGAAGATCTTATTCTACTTCTAGCAAAAAGGCACATGTTTTCTTTTACTTTAACTATACTATCCTTAGGGGCTATAACATTTGATACAAAGTTTTCTACCAATTTTCTATATAGGGATCTAATACAAAGTTGTATGAAAATAGAGAGGCACAATGCCAAGTCATATGAATTACAAAATAACATCATGCCGGATGCAATGTCATAAAGATAAAGATACTTAATACAAAATAACACAATGCAACGTTATAAAGATTTATAGAGATAGTTAATACAGAGATTTCTCTACATCACCACTTTACGAGTTGTGCAGGCCTGCTGACGGCATTCGCGGGGCTTCTTGCTCGTGTGGATTCTCTGATGCTGAATAAGGTGAGAGCTGCGATTGAAGGTTTTCCCGCACTCACTGCATTCATAGGACCCCTCCTGTGTGTGGATTCTCTGATGCCGAATAAGGTGTGAGCTGCGACTGAAAGTTTTCCCGCACTCAGTGCATTCATAGGATCTCTTCCCTGTGTGGATTCTCTGATGCCCAATAAGGTGCGAGCTGCGACTGAAAGTTTTCCCGCACTCATTGCATTCACAGGGCCTCTCCCCTGTGTGGATTCTCTGATGTTGAGAAAGGCCTGATCTGTAAGTGAAGTTTTTCCCACACTCAGCACATGTATTTTTTTTGCTTTTCCCTGCAGATTTCCTGCTGTATTCTGGTTTCCTTAAGGCCCTTCTGAGTTCCCTGACAGGAAATAAATTTATCCATTTTCTCCCCTGGCTGGTTTCCCTGCTCTTTTTCTGGTCTGTGCTGAACCTCACACGTCATTGCATCACCTGCTGTGATAGAGACAGAAACCTCAAACAGGGATGGAAAGGGGAAGGCCAAACCAAAACAAGTGCTGGAGAGAGGACAAATAAAAATCAGGAACTCAGCTCCCCCCAACAGGAGAGAGGAGGGGATCAATTCAGCCTTCACATCCCATCCAACTTCACAGGGGGAAGGGAGAAAGCTACTGCCCGGTGTCTGCTAGCATCTATAGGAAGCCTTGAGCTATATTTACCCTGCGGATGCGACCCCTGCTATGGACAATAATGAACTGAGAGACTTCCCAAGAGCTTTGTAGGGCATCCTAGATGTTTCCTTCAGGCACTTACAGATTCTGAGTTGGTTTAATGTTTCCTCATCTGTGCGGGGAGATCTCAGGATCTCTCTTTCCTCTGAACCCTGGAGCTCTGGGACCCATGGCTCTTCCCCTTGTTCCAGCTGGGAGATCATATCACGTTGGAAAACCAGAAACTCCGCTCAGATGAAAGAAAACAAAGGAGTTCAGTTGATTTCATACAACTTGATCATCAAAAACATTCTGTTAATTTATCTTCAGTGCTTAGTGTGACCTAGTGTGCCTGGGGCAGTCCTCACTGAAAATGCCAAGGTCAGAGCAGGCTGAAAAAGGGAGAGCAGATGCTCCCCATACTGGTGGTTAACACTGAAGTTAAACTCACTGACCAGTCACAAACTGTGCTTCTGATCCCACACACTGGTTAACGAGACTCTGAAAAAAGAAATCACACGGCCCCCTTTATTGCATGACAGTTCTCTGACTCCTAATCAGCAACTAGGTCCCGTACAGTGAGAGGTTATTTAAAAACTCTGCTCACTGTGATACAGCATGGCCAGAGGGCAGCAGGAGAGTGATCCTAATTGGATCCAGGAAGTGGGTGGGTAGAAGGTTAGCCACATTACCCAGGTTTGGATCTCATCCAAAATACCATGCTGCCAGCCAATCCTTTAGCAGTTAAACTAAATGTTTAGAAGAAAGAACAAATGAAAGAATGAAGTTAAATTCCATCCTTCCAGACAATTCTTTAGCATCTAAACTAAAGGTTTAAAAGAAAGAAAGACAGAAAGAATTTAAATGGAAAAGCAGTCAGATACATTCCAAAATGGATATATCAGGTTCTTAGCAGTATTGGTGAGTTGCTGGCTTGAAAGTCTGTCTGGAACGCATCCACAGCTTGGATGGGTCATTCAGTCCTTTGTTCCAGGGTTCAGTTTGTAGAGAAGTTGCTCCAGAGGTAGGAAGGGGGATTGAAGACAAGATGGAGATGATGCAGCTGCGCTTTATATTCCTTTTGCCATGTGGCTTGTACTTCCTGTGTCCCAAACACAAGCTTCACAGCACATGGCATGGAAAAGCTTTGGAGGTTTCATTACACAGGCAAACCCCGGCATGTCTTGCTGACTCAATAGGTGTATCCCCTTGGTCCATAGGTTCATTGTACAGCTGATGACCCTCAATGGGCCATCAAACATGCTAGGCAATGTTGATGCCAATATGTCTGGGGGTGTCACCCAGAAAAACTGCACAAGTCTGGAAATACAGATATACCTTACATATCTGTAACTCACAATACAAAGGTGATAGAAACATAGAAACAAAATTATCATACTTGGCAAATCATAACATTTTCACTGACACTTTACATGGCATACCTAGCATGATTCATTGCAATTTTATCAGATTATATTATTTTATTATTAATACCAAAGTGTCTCACAATTTCATGCAGTCTCACACTTGCTAAACTAGTGAATTCCCAGGACCAGTTCCCCAGGTCCTTGAAGATGCCAAACATTGTGCTTATGAGGGATTGAAATACCCACATATCTGCTGGGAACACACACACAGACACTGTGTCAATCTGTACCCCTGTGTTCACTCTTCTAGAAAATTATGATCAATTTTGTACCCAGTATGGCTTGTGAGGTATCATTAGAAAACGCATAACCTACTGAATATTATCCTCCTGTTAAAATGTGTAGTAACACTGTATGTAAAATTGTGAGATTTTACAGTATGATATTACTGAAAAAGTTACAGTTCTGGGGAACACCCACAGACCAGTTCCTCAGAGACAGCAAGGCAAACAGCTGGTCAAACAGCCATTCTCCTGCAGGGGGAAGGTGTGAAGACATTAAGGGCTGGTCTACACTACGGGGGGAAATCGATCTTAGATACGCAAATTCAGCTACGTGAATAACGTAACTGAAGTCGAATATCTAAGATCGGATTACTCACCCATCCTCACCGCGCGGGATCGATGTCCGCGGCTCCCCCTGTCAAATCAGCAACTCCGTTGGGGTTGGTGTTGTTCCGGAATCGATATAAGCGCGCTCGGGGATCGATATATGGCGTCTAGATGAGACGCCATATATCGATCCCCGAGCAATCGATTTTAACCCGCCGATACGGTGGGTAGTCTAGATGTAGCCTTACATTCCATCACAGGGACCTATTGAGGCTGTTGTGGAAAACGACCACAGGATTAATATTTGAATCAGCTCAGCCTGAGGCTCTTTTCTTGGTTACAAGCACGCAGGGGGCGACAGCTATTGGAATACTGTTCCCGAGCTAAAAATCACACAAGCCTTTTACAGCTTAAAACCACAAACAATGACACATACGTTGCACGTTAATTTCCTTATTTGGAATATATTGCAAAATATGATGCAGGTCAAAAGCAAGCTGAACAATCAGTTTTCCATATTTGGCCTTTCCTGTTATTTTTATTACACCTGGTGATATGGGAGCAAGACTCTCCATGTCTCAAGAAATGTCACTACCAACCTAGGCCATTTTCACATGCTGGGGTGCAATCCAGATCAGCGAGGAGTTGTGTCATCTGTAATCCTGGGTGAGATTCAGTGTTCTGCTGCTGGAGCTCCCCTGTCTGGATACTCCCAGCCAGCGTTCAAGGACGCACTGAGTGTCTGTATGATAAGTAACCCTGGACTGGCAGCTCTGACTCCAGCCGCCTGCTTGTTACACCCCAAGCACATTCTGGTTTGGGTAGAGAAGGCTCAGGGTTTGAGAGAAGGCTGGGGGTAGGAAGCTTCTGTTCATTATGCTGGACCTAACCCCAGTTTTACTTGAGTAAAGAGGAGATATTTGACATTGTGTGATGCTGCTCCTGTGCTCTGTTCCCAAAGTGTTCTGCAGCAGAGGAGGGTCTCTGGTAGTATGTATGTTACTGGCCTATTGGGGTGATGCTGAAACAGGACAGGGTACAGATGGCATTGTGGGGGTGGCATGAACCTTCACTCTTCATTTCCCCTTCCAAGAACAGAAGGGACAGGAATCCTTACCCAGCAAGACCATCGTCTCATAGTTCCCCTGCATGACATCTCTGTAGAGGGCTCTCTGAGTGGGGTCCAGCAGAGTCCCCTCTTCCCTGGAGAAATACACAGACACCTCCTCGAAGGTCACCGGCCCCTGAAAGAGCAGGAGTCCAATACTCAGTACCTGCTGACCCACTCACAACCCCACTATTCACGGAACAGCAGCACCAGGGAAATGGAAGCTCCGGGAGGCACATGTTAACAGAGTCCCACCCCACCTTGCTTACAGCAGCCAGGAGGCATCAGAGGGTAGAAAGAGAGAACCTTTGTGTCTCCCATCTGACAGACAGAAGCAGGGTCTTCACATTTATCACATAGCTACTAGCCAGAGCTTAATATAGGAGATGGGGCTGTCTCTGGACCCTGATAGTGGCTCCCTGGTAGGAATCCAAGCACTCTCCAAATAAAATATATGGAAGAAAGGGGAAGTCAATCATAAAGAATAGAAGTTAGAAGGTCAGAATTGTAGTGCCCATTAACAAAGGTTTAGAGAAAATAGAGCCTATCAAACTAACGGGATATCCTTATTGGATGAGATCAAAAGTTTGGTTGCAGCTAATAGTATTGATGTAATATACCTAAACTTCCGTAAGGGACATGACTTGATTAGCACAATATTTTTACTAAAAAAAACTAGAATGATACAAAATAAACACGGCATACATTAAATAGATTAAAAACTCTGATAGTAAATGGGGAACCATGATCGAGTGGATTTCTTTCTAGCAGGTTCCTGCAGGGATTGGTTCTTGGCCCTGTGCTATTTAACATTCTTATCCATGACTTAGAAGAGAGTACAAAATCATCACTGATAAAGTTTACAGTTGCCACAAAGATTGGGGTTGGTGGTAATTAATGAAATGTCAGTAGATTCAGGCTCCATCACTGAGAGTCTGGGAAGTTGTCCCAGCCCTGGCTGGAGGGTTATTTCCTGTTCCACAAAGAGGGGAAGTTCCATTCCCAACTCCTGTGCCTTGAAATTAGGACCTATCTGACACTACACCCCCATATTCATCATAGTGGTATGATTATAATATGATTAGGACATAATTATGATCTATTTTGTAGAAGATGCATCATGTGTGGTGTCACTGGAAAAGTTCTGATTTGCTGAATATGATTATCCTATTTGTGTGCACATATCATGTTCGTATCTGAAGTTATGGATATTGACTCTGGATCTGTATTTCAAATGTGCTTACTCTGGGTAACACCCACAATGAGCCTTTCAGGTACAACAATGAAGAAGCCAGACAGTGCTGATGGCTCAACAAAGACAATGGACTGTGGAAGAGCTTAGCCTTCCTGTGAATGTTTCAGCCAGCCTATGAGTCATGGCTACTATGACTCAGCAGGGCCTGTGACCAGACCACATGACACTAAACTCCATTTTAGTACCTGTATTTTTCCACAAACTGGACTAGGAACTGAGTTTGGAACAAAAGGTTCCCACCATATGGAAAAGCTACATAAGGTGGGGTGTGACATCATCTCTTGGCCTCATTCTCCACACAAGAGAACTTCTGGAAACACCTGAGAAACAAAAACGGATGTGGGGGAAGTGCTGCTCCCAGGATCAAGAGATTTCTAGCTTGTGTATGGAAACTTGGGGGACTGCTTGTACCATCAGTCAGGGTGAGAAATTGCTAATTCAAATTCTATCCATCTAGTATGTTAGGCTTAGTCTGAGTTTTGGTTATTTGCTAAATAATCTGCTTTGATCTGTTTGTTATCACTTATAATCACTTAATCTATCTTTCTGCAGTTAATAAACTTGTTTGATGCTTTATCTTAACCAGCGTATTTTGAGTGAAGTGTCTGGGGAAAATCTCAGCTTGTTGTGCACATCTGTCCCATATCGAGGGGAAGGGGAACTACATTAATGAGCTTGCATTATAGAGATCCCTGTGCACTATAAGATGGTATCATTCTGGATTTATACTACAGCAAGTGTGCAAGGTTGGGGAGTGGGAAATTGGCTCTTGTCTTCTATCTGTCCTTGAGTGGCTTAGGTAACGCACTCAGGTAGCTTAGTTGGCTGCATGGCGCCACCTGCTGTTGTGTTGGGTGATAACAGGCCCTGGAGAGGCTGGCGAAATCTCCAGCAAAGCAGTGTGAGAAGGGCCAGCCCAGCGTGAGGGTTAGAGGACACAGCAGTTCCCAGAAGCTCCACAAACTGCCTCCTGGGGGTGACAACCCATCACGCCCTACACTACACAAGTCTCAGCAGGTTTGTCACATGCTGTCCCCTCCCTTTCTCCACCCGAGATATTTCCTGCTTCCCACCACCTCTAGCAATTCCCACCCTCTTATGCATTTACTGCTCCTCAACCTCCAAGCAGAGCCCGCCACCCTGATAATCTCTTACCTGAGCCAGCTCCATTGCAGCCATTTCCTTGCCCCTGGGAGGACGAGATGATCTGCAGCGAAACATGGATGTTATTCTCTGGCCTGCCGGGGTGAAAAGGGCAAGGTGTGAGAATTCAGACTAGGCTTTTGTCCATTCCCCAAGCCGATTCCCCCCAGCTTTTCCCCTGCTAATGCACATTCTAGGTTCTAGCACACTGTGAAGCACAGAGTGACCTTATTCCAGTACAGGCCTAGCCCCCTCCCACCAGGGTGTAACCCTCTGACACATGGGGAAACCCTCCCAGTAACAGTCTCTCTCTTACACGTATCAAGTTTGCGGACAACACCAAGCTGGGAGGGGTTGTAAGTGCTTTGGAGGATTGGATTAAAATTCAAAATGATCTGGACAAACGGGAGAAATGATCTGAAGTAAATAGGATCAAATTCAGTAGAGACAAGTGCAAAGTACTCCACGTTGGAAGGAACAATCGGAGGCCAGAGAAGAGCAGAAACAAAGGAGTCACTTTGGGGGATTCTCCCTGTCATTGTCCCCAAGGCAGCTGTCTCAGGTTTACAAAGGTGTTTCATGTTCCAGCCTTTATACAGTCTCTCCTGGGAGTGCCCCTTTCATGGACTGGGCCTAGTTTTAGTTTTTGGTAGTTAACAATCTTGGTTTATTGTTCATCTAACCAGTATGTGTGGATTGAAGTGTGTTGGAAACTCTGTTTGGGATAACAAGCTGGTGCATGTCATTTTCCGCTGATGAAATGACAGACTTCATATGAGCTTGGGTCGTTCAGTAGCGTGCTGGACAGTGCAAGATGCACATTTCTGGGGGAAAGTTGGGCACTTGAGAATTTGCTGGTTTTCTCCTGAGGTGTAATTCATGAGTGGCTGTCTAGCAGCACTCAATACTGTGTAGCTGGGAGTGAGTTACATGCTGGAGACTGTGTGTTAATTGGCCAAGAGGGGCTGTTCTCGCGGGAAAACAGTGGAAAAGGCACCCCATGCTGGAGGACTGAGGGGACAGCTATTTAACAGTCCAGATTGTACTCTGGGTAACATCACAGACACTCATTATGACAGAGCCTCTTACAACACAGAGAAAGTAAATCCATGTCCCAGAAATCGAAGACTCCAGACAGAGGGCAAGTGTCCCTGGCACTGCTTCTTGCTGACAGAGAGGTTCAGAGACAGTGCGAGAATCCTGGGGAAGCTGGGAACAGGAAGCATGGGCTGGCGGGGTTCGGTGGAGAAAGGGAACAGGAAGGGCAGGGATATTACTGAATCCAGGATCTCAGCAGTACTAGATGACAGGATAGCACATAGTGCAGCCCATTGGAAAACACAATCCCAACTATACATACAAAATGATGGGGTCTAAATTAGTTGTTTCCACTCAAGAGATGGATCTTGGAGTCACTGTGGATAGTTCTCTGAAAACATCCACTCAATGTGCAGCAGCAGTGAAAAAAAGTGAACAATGTAGGAAATAATTAAGAAAGTGATAGATATGACAGAATATCTCATAGATCATATTTGTAAAAACAGCAAATAAATCCATGATACACCCACATCTTGAATACTGCATGCACATGTCACCCCATCTCAAAAATAGATATATTGGAATTGGAAAAGGTTCAGAAAAGGGCAACAAAAATGATTAGGGGTATGGGACAGTTATGCCAGACCTAACCCCCAGTTTCACTTGAGCAAACAGGAGATATTTGACACTGTGCAATACGGCTCCTGTGCTCTGTTCCCAAAGTGTTCTGCAGCAGAGGAGGGTCTCTGGTATTATGTGTGTCACTGGCCTATTGGGGTGATGCTGAAACAGGACAGGGTACAGATGGCATTGTGGGGGTGGCGTGAACCTTCACTCTTCATTTCCCCTTCCAAGAACAGAAGGGACAGGAACCCTTACCCAGCGAGGTCACAGTCTCATAGTTCTCCTGCATGACATCCCAGTAGAGGGCTCTCTGAGTGGGGTCCAGCAGAGCCCACTCTTCCCTGGTGAAATACATAGCCATCTCCTTGAAGGTCACCAGCCCCTGAAAGAGTAAGAGTCCAACACTAAGGACTTGCTGCCCCACTCACAGCCCCACTATTTGTGGCAGAGAAGAGTGAATCAAATGGAAGCTCTGGGTGGATCATAGTCAGGAGAGTCCCACCTCGACCTGGCTCAGAGTATCCAGCAAATGCCAGGGTGAGGGGATGAAGAGAGAGCCCCTTATCTCTCCCAGCATATCCATCACCCCCCTACTAGCCACTGACTGATACAGGAGATGGAGCCCCTAGCAGGGTCCAGGGAGAGCTCGCTGGTAGGATGCCCAACACCCTCCTCATTGTGAGGAGCGGGATATGAAGGGAGAGGCAGCTCCAATAAGCCTGACTCATGGGTGTCCCCTTTATATCTCACAGCAGCTGATGGTTAATGAGGTCAGGCTCCAGCACTAGGAGTCTGGTCAGTTTGACTAGCTCCATGTAGGTGGGTTATTTTCTCTCTTCACAAATTAGGGCATTTCCACCTCCAAACCTCCTGGGTCTGTTCCTAGAATCTAGGCCACTTAGTAAATAACTCCCAGCAGGTCTGCCACACCCTGGCCTCCTCCTTTCCCCACGCTGTGAATTTCCTGCCCCGCTCCAACCTCCAAACCAGACTCTGCAAACCTTCCCACCTCTGGTGTATTTGCTCTCCCTTTCCTCCAGCAGGAACCCACCAGCAACCCCCCGATAATCTCTACCTGGACTGACTCCACTGCAGCCATTTCTCTTCCCTGTCCCACGCCAGGCTGGGATGAGCTGGAGCAAAACATTCTGCAGCCTGTCTGGGGGAGAAGGGCAGTTGTGGGCGTTTCAGAACCGGTTTTAGTTAATTTCACATCACAATTCCCCCAGGCCCTTTCCCTGCAGACAGACACCCTAGATTCTGTCATGCTGGGAAATGCTCAATCTGTTTATTACAATTTAGACCTGGCCCCTCCTGCCAGGCTAAGTCCACAGACACATTTTTAACCTCCCTTCTCTCTCCCCTCACCCCTTCTCTGAACACAAGGCTAGAAAAGAGCAGAACCAAAGGAGTCACTGTGGGGGATTCCCTCAGACACTGACCCCACGGCAGCCACACCCCAGCAGGGGGAATATGGAGTCAGGAACTGGCTTTTGCTCTGTCTGATCCTTGTTTTGTTCACTGGAAAGTGGTTCTGCCCCAGGATGCAGCAATACATGTGTCTGGGTGGACTAGAGAGCTGGAAATCTCTCCCCCACATTCATTTCTCCCACTGCCCCTTTCAGTCTCTCCTTCCCCTGTCCTCTCTCCCTGCCCCTCTGGCTGGGACAGTCCCATTCCTGGGGGCTTTGCTCTCCCATGGCTGGATTTCCTCCTGGCAACCGCTAATGGGAGGAGAAATGAGGTGGTGTTGTTTGTGCAGAGTCACTTTCTTGCCAGACCCTAGGACATTCCCTGAGGTCTTTCAGTTACCTGGAGACTCTGGCTCAGAATTTAGTAGTAACAGGGCCCAGGACTGCCCTAGGGGGCTAGGACCAGCTGCAGAAAGTCATCCCCTGGGCCGGGCAGAGAAGAAGCTTTAATTAAGGTCACTTCCCAGCACAGAGCCCCACTGGGGGAGCAGCAGCTGCCAAGCCTGGTCTCCCAGATCACAATGGAGGCTGCAGCATCTGACCCAGGAAGCTGAACCCCAATATCCTGAGCAGAGAGGGACAGAGTGTATGAGCAGCTTCCCTCCTTTAGCTCTCTGGGGAGAGCAGCTAATGGGAGCCCCTCCTCACAGGGAGAATGGCTGATCTCATTTGACCCACTGTCCATCTGGAATCACTCCTTGTCTTTCCATACAGTGACTCTGGATTAACAACGGTCTCAATGACACCGGATTTCAGAAAGAATGAGTTCAGAACGCTGTGGAAAAGACCATCGTGTGGCAGTGCTGACTCCCTTCCCACCTCCCTCACCCCCGCAGATCTAGGACAAGGACTGGGGGCAAAAATTTTCCAAACGGAACCGAAAGTTCCTGCAGTTTTCAAAAGAGGAGAAAAGTAAATTCTGTGATTTCACACTAACAGTGTTTGCTAAGTGGACAGAAAGTTATCACAGTGACAGGGCACGTGACTGGGGAATGGACTTGGTGACCTGGTGACTAGGAGCCAGGACTCTGGTACAAGTTGACCAGAGAGAAGGATCATGGTTAGCAGCAGCCCCCAGACACCCCCTAGTACCCAGAGCCCAGACCCCCCAGCCAGGGGCCCCAGACACCCCCCAGCCAGGATCCCATCAGATATTCCCTGGGACGCAGCCCCCAGAGTCCCTGGCCAGGGACCCCAGATACCCCTCAAAGCCCCACCGGCCAGAGAACCCCCACCACACCATGATTGCCAGGTTGGGAATCCCAAAGGGTTCCCCCCACCAAGAGCCCCCAGCAGCCAGGGACCCCCTCAAGGGACCCCCCCCCACTGGGAACTCAGTCCCTCACTGCCTGCCTAGGAACTTCCCCACCCTCCAGAACGATCTACCCTGACATTTGCCTGGGACCCCCTCCTCTGCCCAGTGTGACCCCCTGATGCTTTACAGTGCGACCCATCACTCTGCTTCCCTGGCATGCCCTCACCTAGTGCCAGGGATCCCCTCCCCCAGCTCTGTGCACTGGGCATGGCAACAAAACCAGGAACCAGCGGGGGAAGCACAGACAGAGCCCCTGGCACAGAACCAGGCTCCCTCTAACCCTCTGTCCCGCCTCCCCAA
Source organism: Gopherus flavomarginatus (assembly GCF_025201925.1). NCBI lineage: Eukaryota > Metazoa > Chordata > Testudines > Testudinidae > Gopherus > Gopherus flavomarginatus. The sequence goes on from NC_066624.1 coordinate 48,442,209, forward strand.
GAGACACCCACCCCCACTGTTCTGCAGCCACCAGGCCCCCAGCGATACCCACCTCCAGGACCCATAGCCTCAGGGATGGGCACATCAGAACCACCACCCCCGAAAACCCCAAACCTCCACAACCCACCAACCTGACTAGGGTACCCCCTGCCCAGCCACCCAGAGGCCTCCCCCTACCACAATGCCCCTTCAGCTGCAATCTCCCCACACAGACACCTTCCCTGCCCCTGCAAGTGTTACCTCACAGAGTGTGAGAAGTGGCTAGAAAGTTAACACCACCTCCTGCTGGCCAGTCACACAGGCAGAGGGAGCCTGGGGAGTGCTTCTTTAACAGGAGAATGGAAGGCCTGGAGGGCAAGAAAGATCCACGGGCTGTCACTAGCAAATAATGGCCACCATGGATCCACCCCAGAGGCGGCTGCATCTTAGCACATTGGGAAACAACCCATCATATTCAATTAGAAATAAAACAACTAGAGAGAAGTGGGGCAAATGTTTGGGGTATTTTATATCAATCTTTGAGACACGCAGAGAGAACCCTGTCACAAACGACATTTGATAACATGAGAGAAAACCACCAAGATCGGAGGGGATTTGATGTTGCTATTAAATAACTAGTGGAAAAGGGGGACTGTTGGACTGGATTTTATATGACTGTCCAATACATAAACAGAATGTGATGGTCCCCCCCGGCCACGGGGCAACCATTCACGTGAGCAGCTCAGAGCCCTTTGAGGAGCTGATTTAAGGGCGGGGGGGGAGCTGGAAGGCTCCCTGGACAATGGAAGGGGGCCGCAGGGGAATTGGGAAATGGGGTCTGGGCAGTCTCCATGGGGGATGTGCTCCTCCCTTCCCTTCCCTGCCCTGGCAGAGAACGGGAACCTCATCCCATCCCACTCCAGTGGGAGCCATGTTCTGGGGAATGACCCAGGGCAACAATTTCCCACCCAAACAAGGACAAATCGCTGCAGATAAAATGGGTGGGAAAATCCACCCCCCATCGGAGAGATTTTAAATTGACATTTGAGAAGTATGGAGAGAAAAGGGAAAATCAGAGGCAATTAGAGAGCTGATCATTGGGGGGGGGGAGGAGAATCTCCCTGGATTTTATAGCCACGTGTGATAATGAGAGAGAAAAGGGGAAATCTTGAGAGAATGTGTGTGTGGGAGGAAGTGGCAAAAACAGGGACAGGATCCAGTTAACTCACCTCCCTCCCACCCCGGGAATGTCCTGGCTGCACAGAGACAGATCTACCCCCCCACCCCAGTGACCTCCCCCCCTGCAACTCCGGCTTCTCCTCCCCCCTCGACACCTCCGCCCTCACACCAAAGGGGGGGGCTCTGCCAGCGCCTCCCCCTGAGCTCAACTCCTGCTCCTCCCCCCAGCCCGGATTGTGCCCTTTAGCCCCCCACGAACCCTGCCTCCAGCTGCCTGACCCCCCCCGCCCATCAATTTCCTGCTCTGCGCCCGCCCCTCCCACGCTCCCTGTTACTCCCCCGCCCCGCTCCAGCCCCGCCCCCAGCGCCCGGCGGAACGTTACGGCTGGTCCGGGCAGGGGGAAGGGCAGCGGCTTCAGCGGCTGTTACTGGGTATGCGCAGTGCCCGGGAGTAGCACATTGCTATGGGGAGGGATTTAATACACCGCCCCCCCCCGCCTGGCCCGGGGTCCGCCCCTCCCCCCCACACGACGGCCGGGCCCCGGCCCCCCCATCCCAGCGGGGCGGGCGGGCGGATCCTCCTGCAGCTCCACTGGGGCCGAGGCGCCTTCAAGGCTTCTCCCAGGCTCCCTGGGGCAGAGTCACTTTCCTGCCCCCCAGCGCCTCTCATTCCCCGGGGGCTCCGGGTCACAATGTCCCACCGCCCTTCCCCCGCCTGCAGCTCCGGCTTCTCCCCTCCCGCCCCCGCCAGCCACACCAAGGGGAACCCCCGGGCCCCAGTCTCTGTCCCCACCTGGATCCCAGCGGGGCCGGGGGCAGATCCTGGCTGCAGCTGAGAACAGCGGCTCCGCTCCGGCTCGGGCAGCTCCAGCGCTGCTGGCAGCACGTGGAGAACCAGGAAGCAGCTGTTCAGCCCGGGCTCCGCGTCACAATGTGCCAGAGCCCCGCCCCCAGGAGCTGCCCCGCCCCTGAGCTGAGCCAGAGCCCCGCCCCCAGGAGCTGCCCGCCCCATGGGCTGTGCCAGAGCCCCGCCCCCAGGAGCTGCCCCGCCCCTGAGCTGAGCCAGAGCCCCGCCCCCAGGAGCTGCCCTGCCCATGGGCTGTGCCAGAGCCCCGCCCCCAGGAGCTGCCCCGCCCCTGCTCTGTGCTGGAGCCCCGCCCCCAGGAGCTGCCCTGCCCATGGGCTGTGCCAGAGCCCCGCCCCCAGGAGCTGCTCCGCCCCTGCTCTGTGCTGGAGCCCCGCCCCGAGGAGCTGCCCCGCCCCCGAGCTGAGCCAGAGCCCCGCCCCCAGGAGCTGCCCGCACCTGGGATGTGTCAGAGCCCCGCCCCCTGGAATTTCCCCATGTTGGGTCTCTGAGCTTTGTTCTCCTGCCGCCTTCTTCCCAGCACCCCCTGCTCCCTTCCTGTGTCTGCAAACACCCCCCCTCCCCCGGGGCCGGCTGCAGTGCTCGCTGAGGCTGACTCCAGTGGCTGAAGTTGCCTCCATCTCTGCTTCACCTGGAGGGGGAGAGACAAAGAGAGGAGATGGTCCCAGGGTGTGAAACCAGAATCAGGGGGCAAGGAAAGAAGGACTGTTTGGAAAGGTGGGTTTTTTGTGGGGGGGGGGTGAGCCAGAGGGATTCAGAAGAAGTTGGGCAGCAGAGGCTCAGGGAAATTGAGGGGAACCTCCTGGGTGTCTCAGTGTTGCCCAGGGTTTGTACAGCACCTTGCATAATATGGGGTCTGATCTCAGTCATGGTCTGTGCAGCACCTGGGAGCCCTGATGTCTGTTTCCTGATCACAGGCTCTGGGAATGGAGAGAGGGAAACCTCAGCACCTGAAGGTTAATGCAGCCCTGTGTGCAACCCCTGCTAGGGTGATCCGACAGCAAATGTGAAAAATTGGGATGGGGGTGGGGTTAATAGGCACCTATATAAGAAAAAGACCCAAAAATCGGGACATCTAGTCATGCTAGTCCCTGCTGTTCTCATAAGGGGTCGGCTTAGAGAGGGTTTGGCTACACTTGCAGCTGTCCAGCGCTGGGAGTTAAAGCTGTCTTCCTACAGCTGTTTAGGGAAAGCGCTGCAGTGTGGACACACTGACAGCTACCAGCACTCTGTCATGGCCACATTTGCAGCGCTGTTGGGAGTGGTGCATTATGGGCAGCTATCCCAGCATTCAAGTGGCTGCAATGTGCTTTTCAAAAGAGGAGGGTGGGGTGGAGTGTGACACGGAGCGTGGGGGAGACAGAGCGAGTGGATTTTTGGAGCTGACACTGTGTCAGCTCCCTGCCTGGCAAGTTCAAGCCTCCTCCCCCACCCCTCTCTCATTCACTAAATGCAAATAGCCGCCTTTGTTTTTTTCCTCACAGACCAGATAAGCCGCTGATCCAAAACAGACCCCCCCCCCGTGCCCACCCGGCTGCTTCTCTCCTCAAGCAAACACCAGCTGTGGGTGTTCCAAAGGGATCCCCCTGCCTCTGCTCATTCACTGCAAACAGTAACTGTGTTTGGTTTTTAGATAAGCAGCTCCGGGAGCCTTGAGCTCACAACAAAACAAACAGAGGCATCACACCAAAACAAAGAGCGTTATCTCTACTTAAAAGCATTATGGGAAGGTTCCGGAGGTCAGTGACAGCGTAGTAAGATTAATCACTGTTTACACTGGCACCCCAGCGCTGCATCACCAGCTCTGTTCTCTTTATTCCTCTCGTCGAGGTGGAGCACATGCAGCACTGTAGCCAGGGAGATACAGCGCTGTATGTGCCTTGCCAGTGTGGACGGGGAGTAAGTTACAGCGCTGTAAAGCCACCACCTGCACTGTAACTCTCCAGTGTAGCCAAGGCCTGAGTTGTAGTAATAATAGCAGCCAAGAATCCGGTGGCACCTTATAGACTAACAGACGTATTGGAGCATGAGCTGTCGTGGGTGAATACCCACTTCGTCAGATGCAACAATAGTCCCATATGGGCTAGTGGTCAGGATTCCTGGTTTTCACCCAGGTGGCCTGGGTTCAACTTCTGGTGTGGGAAGAGTGCAGAGCTTTTGCCCAGAGTGGAGGCAGGAAATGAAAGGAACAGGAAGGGATCCTGCCAGCAGTGGAGTTAGACAGTGTAGGGAGGGGACCCCAGAAGTGGGGGTGGGGCAGTGGTTTGGGGGGAGATGAGGGAAGGATCCCAGCAGTGCGGGAAGTTGACAACCTGGAGAGCACAGGCCTGGAATGGGGACCTGGAAGAGTGAATGTGTCCCTCTAAACCCATCAACTGCAGACTAGGCAGGCTTGGAAGAATTGTGTATTTGTTGGTAAATGTCAATTTCTGTGTAAACACACAACCCAATGGCAAAATATTTCCATCAATAATCATCAAAATTGACAGATGGGCAAAGTAAGAAACATGCTGCTTGAGAACTTATCATGTTGTAGGAGCAGCAGTGATCTGTATGCTCTGTATAACCTGTATGCTCAAAAGGTCTGTTAAACTCCCCCAGCTTGTGTCCTTTCCCTCTTTGAATGCCTGTGAAGTGGCTTTCCCACTCTCCTTTGTACCTCCAGTGAATGCCCTTCACCCGGCCCATCTGGCCAGTGGTTCGCTGTGTTACATTCTATTGCACCTCAGGGAGACTGATCTTCATCGCACCGTCCATCGCTGCGCTGTGGGACACTTACCTTAAAGGATCCTGACATCTCCACTGCCAGGCCTGTCCTGGGAGCGTGAGTATGAGTGTGACACCCTCCCCCATCCCTTCTTTTGAGCTTAGCTATCAAGCTAATAAATGTGCTGCTTTCTGCCAAACTCTGGGGGGGAGGGGCATTATTAGTCCTCTCTAAGCTTACTAACTGACCCAATTTTGGGTAACACAAGCAACATTGTTTGATCTGTTATTGTACCAAAGGGGGAGATGGTTGTCTATAAAGGAGGGTGAAGACTAAATGCCTCTGATGAGAATGGGATTTGAACCCATGCAGGCAGAGCATAATGGGGTAGCAGTCCATCACCTTAACCACTCGGTCACCTCATCTGAGCTGTCAAAAAACGGACAGGAGGAGAAATCTAAGGCCGGCAGAGATAGGGACACTAAGGAGTTTTTAAATACTAAGCGTAAGCAGGGTCTGAATGAGCTCCCCTCTCTCACCTAGTGAGGAGCTGGGGAAAGACTTCAGGAACAGACCGTGTTTGCATAGACACACCTACTCTGCCTAGCTATGCAGCATGATGGGGCCGCTTCCCCAAAATGACCAGTTTGGGATGGTCTTGGGTTACAAATCACTTTAGGATTGAGTGGAATGAAATGTTATTCTCCTTCCTGTATGAGTGAAGGGCAGCAGAACATACCTAGTCCGTCCTGATGGAGGGGTAGGTGAGTGAGGAATAGCTTTTATTGGACTGCAGAGAAGTGATTGAGGACGTCACCCTAAACCAGTGGTCCCCAAACATTTCACATTGTGCCCTCTTAGCCATGGCTGTGGCCCCTCGGAAGCCACGGTCAAGAACCGGGGCTGGGAGGAGTGGGGCTGTTGCTTGCTGGGGAGAGGGGTGCGGACAGGGGTAAAGGGGTCGACGCCGGGCTGGGAGCCAGAGTCTCAGGCTGAGGGTGGGGTTGGGGAAGAGCTGTGGCAGAGTGGTGCTCCCTCCCTGCCCTCTATGTGGGCTGGCTCAGGTCCTGAGGTGCCCCCATGAATGTTCCTCTGTGTCCCCCTAGGAGTCGCACCCCACATTATGGGGACCACTGAACCCTACTCGCTAAGCCGGGGCTAGTGATGCCAAACCCCCGGGAAAGGGAGAACAAGTGTGGGGGCCCCAGCACCAGAACCATGCCCCTACCTTCTGTCTGTGGCTCTACCCCCTTCCACCCATGGCCCCATCCACTGTCACTTCTGTTCCACCCCTTCCCCCACCAGCCCCACCCTATCACTCCTTTACCCCTGCCCCGCTGTGGCCCTGAGACCAGAGAAGCTCTGTGCCCCTGCTGCAGCCCCCGGGCTGTAGCAGGGAGTGGGAGCTCCTCCAGCCCTGGGGCTGACATAGGGGAGACTTTTCCAGGGGGACCTAACTTGGCCAGGGCCCCTGATCATGGGCCCCACTGTCCCCTTGGCAGTGCAAGGTTTGGGGAGGCTGAGCCCCCTTGTCATAAACAGATAGCTAAGGGTTAATGTTCTTTTACCTATAAAGGGGTAACACCAGTAACCTAAAACACCTGACCAGAGGACCAATCAGGAAACAAGACTTTTTCAAATCTGGGTGGAGGGAAGTTTGTGTGTGAGTTCTTTGTTCTTTGTCTTGTGTCTGTGGCGTCTCGGCTATGAGAGTGATTTTTCTATCTCCTGCCTTTCTAATCTTCTGTTTCCAAGTTGTAAGTACAAAGATAATAAGACAATAAGTTTATATTGTTTTTTTTTTGTATTTACATGTGTGTAGTTGCTGGAATGTTTAAATTGTATTCTTTTTGGATAAGGCTGTTTATTCATTTTTTTCTTTTAAGCAAATAACCCTGTATTTGTCACCTTAATACAGAGAGACCATTTTTATGTCCTTTTCTTTCTTTTTATATAAAGCTTTCTTTTTAAGACCTGTTGGATTTTTTCTTTAGTGGGGACTCCAGGGAATTGAGTCTGCAGCTCACCAGGGAATTGGTGGGAGGAAGAAGTCAGGGGGAAAATCTCGTTGTGTTAGATTTACTAGCCTGACTTTGCATACCCTCTGGGTAAGGGGGAAGAGAGATTAGCTATCTTGGTACTTCTATTTCCAGGACTGGAAACAGGGAGGGGGGAGTCCCTCTGTTTAGATTCACGGAGCTTGCTTCTGTATATCTCTCCAGGAACCCAGGGAGGGAACACCTGGAGGGGAGGAGGGGGAAGGGAAATGGTTTATTCCCCTTTGTTGTGAGACTCAAGGCATCTGAGTCTGGGGGTCCCCCGGGGAAGGTTTTGGGGAGACCACAGTGAGCCAGGCACTGTATAAATCCCTGGCTGGTGGCAGCTTTACCAGGTCCAAGCTGGTAACTAAGCTTGGAGGTTTTCATGCTAACACCCATATTTTGGACGCTAAGGTCCAAATCTGGGAAAAAATGTTATGACACCCCTCCCCCCTGAGCCTCCATTACGAGCCGCCCAGGCTACCACTGCTCAGTGTGTGGCCAGTCTCTGTGTTTTCTGCTGCTCGTTCTGGGGAGCCTGGCCGGCCTTAGGGGTGGTGCCCCCCGATAGCCGCCCAGGGCTCCAGGGGTCAAAGGGCACCGTGTGGCAGTGCAAAGGTGCTCACTGCTCTCCCCTGCCCCAATGCTCCTCCATGGGTCCATAGAGGTTTGAGGGGAGTAAGGAGCAACCCTATGTGCTCCATGCGTCCTGGTCACTTTTCCCACTTGGGCTGTGCTGTGAGGGGAGCATCAGAAGCTGCTGCTCTCTGCCCTCCCGCTATGCAGCCCGGCTGAGGAAAGTGACCTGGATGCAGGGAGCTCGGATGATCTCACTTCTTGCCCCCACATCCCACAGCCCCTAGGGGTGCCCAGATGAGCAGCGTTCCAGGGAGGAGTGGGGGGCAGCAATGCCAGCTGCTCCATGCACACAGGTCAGTCTCCCCATGTGGGTGCAGGAGGGGGTGCAAGGGTTTCTGTGATGCCTATTCTATCAATATCGTCACTCAATACCAGGCACTCAAATTCACCAGTCTTAGTACTTAGACGTTTAGCGTTTGTATTTAAGCACTTCTAAAATGTGTCCCATTTTAGCTGTCTGCTATTACATGATGTAATTGAGGGAGACTCTTTCATTTCACTGTTTCTCATCAGAACCTACCTGTACATTATCATCTTCCATCCTCTCCACCTTACTAGGCTATAGAGAATCCCTGTGAATAGTTCCTCTCCTAACGGATGTCTCTGTCTGAACCCTGTGCTCCTCAGCGCCTGTCGGCTTTCCCCAGCTCTGAGGCTGTGTCTACACCGCGCACCTTACCACGGTGCAGCTGTGCCACTCTAACCATGCCATTGTAAGGTGCGCTGTGTGGCCGTCCTTATCGCTGAGAGAGAGCTTCCCCGGCAACAAAGCCAAACTACCTCCAATGAGGGGCAGGAGCTTTGTCACCGGGAGCACAGCTCCACCTATGATGCGCTGTTCACACTGCCGCTTTTCATGGCTCAAATTTTGGCATTCGGGGAGTGTTTTTTCTCACCGCAGAGAGACAAAATTTTTAGCAACAAAAGCCGAAATTAAAAAAAACTCCTCTGCAACCTATTTAATTTTACCTTTATACAACCTTTATACTGCCTCCAGTTCTGGTATCCTCATTTGAAAAAGATGTTGTGAAATTGGAGCTAGGGCAGCAAAGAGCCACCAAATGTTCTGAGGGCTGGAGAAAAATGCCTTCCAGTGAGCTATTGAAAGAGCTCAACCTGTTTAGCTTATCAAAAGAAGATTGAAAGGTGATTTCATTGAAATGTTGAAGGGCCTTAATGGAGAGAAAAGATTGGGTATTTACGGGCTCTTGAATGGAGCAGAGAAAGGCATAACAAGACCCAATGGCTGGAAAGTGAAAAGAGACAAATTCATATTACAACTGAGGCACAATAGTCAACAGCGAGGATGATTCACCACAGGAGCAAGCTACCAAGGAAAGTGGTGGATTCACCATCTCCTGATGTCATTTAATGAAGACTAGATGCCTTTCTGGAATGTGTTTGCCCCCAAAGTAGCTGTTATGTCATACAGGAGGCCTGTGATATGCAGGTTAGATGCTCTAATGGTGTCTTCTGACCATGAAGTCGACTAATTTCTGAAAAACTGAGTGTAGCATTGGGAGCAGCGTCTGATGTTTTCCTGTCTAGCCGGCTTGCTGCCTAGAACGAACGCTCCTTGAGTGGGGTGATCCACAGGGAGTAGCTCAAACCTCCAAAGTGCCTGGCCAGGGGCAGGACATTAGCCCAGCAAGGGAGGGGTGTGGCAGTGACATCACAAAGGCCTTTTGCAGGACCTCAGACTATTGGTCAAAGGTGGTGGGGAGGTGGTGACCTCACAGAGAGATGCTGACATCAGCCAGGCAGGACAGGGGCGAGGGGCCAGGGAAACCTCAGAGACCTCTGTGGCTTTGCTTCAGCACGTTTCCTTCTCCAGGTCTCTCTTTGAGGACTGAGAGATTATTTGGGGTCATGGACGTGAGCGCCAGGAGGAACCTCTTTCGAGTTTCCTCCTTCCCTTGTAGTGATTTTACTAGAAAACAGCCGTCCCTGTTTAGAAGGTAAGAGCCTCCTGGAGGTTTGAAACCTGTTCAGTCTGATCTATCTGGTGACAAGTGAATTCTAGGCATGGAAAACACGAGCTTAAGGAGGCAGAATTTTATTGCGCACCTGGGATTTTGTCCCTTAGAATCGCTGGGGACATTAGGGTTTGTCCTTTTTGTTTCACCTCTTCCTCCATCCCTCCCTCCTCTTCTTCTCTTGCTTCTTTTGTCCTTTCTCCTGTTCCCTTCCCAACAACAGGACGGAGGTGTGTGTGTGTGTGTTGCAGGGAAGTCCTCTGCAGCTCCCACTATGGAAGGTCCACCCAAAAATGTGGGACTGAAATAGTGCTCGGGCAGTGATCCCCACCGGTGACCTGGGCCATCCTTTGGGCTCTCTGGTGAGAACCCTCAGCCTCCCGTCCTCAGTCTCTACCCTGATTGGTTGAGCAGGGGGTTATTGACAGGGAGGAGACTCAGGTCCTTGTTGTTCTCTTTTAAGATCAAGTAAATAAGTCAGAACCAGTTCTATCTTTGATTAATTTTGCTGCTTCTCTGCATTAATTGTCTCTGAGCAGTTGATGATTCCCTCTAACATTGCAGTTCTCCTCAAATACTTGCTGAATAATTACTGTCACTGTTGTTGGTCTGGAGCTCATCTGAGAGCACAGTATTCAGGTCATTCAATGTCTGAAATTCAAGATCCGATGGTTTGTTTGAAAATCAGGGCTCTTCGGTCCTATTCCCAACACTGCCTCTGACGGGCTGTGTGACCTAAGACAAGTCAATTCTCCTTTCTCAGCCTTAGCTTCTCCCTCTTTCAAGTAGGGATAATAATGATCCGCTCTTACCTACCTCATGGTGGGTGAAGGATGCGGATCCATTTGGGAGTGTCACTAGAAGTAGTGCATAATATGAAGTTTCCCATCATGTTTACTCAGAGCAGATTATGACATAATAGATTAGCTGAAATAGTCTATTTTATTTGTATTTTTTTATTTTGAAATTGTTAATAGTAGCAACGACTTAGCTCAGATTGAAGCATCTTATCTAATGGTTGAGATGTAAGTGTCTCCTCTTTGTGTGCGAGGAGACAATTTAACACACTCTGACAAAGAGGAGATGCTTTTGTTTTGCAACAAAATATTTTTGCAAAGATCTTTCATCCCACTTGTTATGATTTTGAGAAACAAACTGGTTTAGTCTAAATGGGATTTTCGGACAGAAACGGTTTGAATGAAATTTTCCCACCATCTCGATTCCTGGGCTCTGGGGTGTTTTCATCTGTTAGAACAGGAGTCAGAACTGGTTGCTTCTCTTTCTGGCTCTGCCATCGCCTTGTTGTGTAGGCCTTGGGTAGGTCACTTCCCTTCTCCCATCTGTCCAATCGGAACAGGAACAGTTCTCGAACTATGGGCAGTTTAGAGCCCAAGTGAGATAAGGGGTATTAAAGCCCTCTGTGAAGGAGAAAGGGGAGTTTCACAGTGTTTAGCACCAAGGAATTCTAAAGTTTGCTAAAATGTCTAGTCTGTGGAAACAAGAAATGGTCGGGGCCAAACTTATTAACCACTGCCTTTTTAAAGCCCATTCAAAGATGTGAGTCCCTATCTTTTAGGTACCTGTGGTTCTTTGCCAGCAGCAGAGAAGAGGTTCCTGCCTCCGTTTTTGTGGCCTTAACAAACCAGGTGTTGTGCCCCAGTTCTCGTCTGAGACCCCTGAAAAAGAACATCTTCCCATCCATGAACAAGACAGGACCTATCTTTCAAAGGGGAACAAAAAGACCTCTGGGACTTACAGACTAGCTAGCCTGACTGCCATAGCTGGAGAGATCCTGCAATACATTCTTAAACACTCAGTTTGTCAGCAGCACCTACAGGATGATTTGGTTCTTATGACTAGTGAGCGTGGAATTGTCAAGAACAAATCATTCCAAACCAATCCTCTTTCCTTCTTTGGCAGGGTTCTGGGCCTGGTAGAGGTGAGTAAACAATAGATGGGATCTAGCTTGGTGTTACTAAGGCTTTTGACACAGTCCCATAGGACATTCTCAGAAGCAAACGAGGGAAATGCAGTCCAGCTGCAATCAGTGTAATGTGGGTGCAGAGCTGGTTGAAAGCCAAGACTCCAGGAGCCCTTCTCCATGTTTAGCTGCCCAACGGGGAGGGTGAACCTAGTGGGTCTGGCAGGGATCAGTCCGGTGTCAGGTACTATTCTATATTTTCATGAATGATTTGGAAAATGGAGTGGAGAGCATGCTCCTAAAGTTTACAACTGACACCAAGCACTTTGGAGCACAGGATTGAAATTCAAAACACCCTTAACAAATTGGAGACTTGGTCTTCTTGAGCCAAACTCCATGGTTAGGGCTCTCTCTCTACACTGGGCTGAAGTGAAACCCCAGAGCCAAGCACTCCTCCTGGGCAGTGAGCTCCGACCTTGATTGGTCAGATGCTGCTTAGCACTGTCAGAGCAGCTTTTGCTGGGAGATTCTCCCAGCACTTTCCAATAGCGGGAAGGTATGAAATCCCCATTTGACTGCTGGGGACAGAGCCCGAGAGTGGGGAGCAACTTGCCCAAAGTCCCCAGGAAAAGGAAAACAACCAGCAGAGGAACCAATAGGAAACCCAGCAATGGAACTCAGGAGTCCTGGGGGTGTGCTGTGGTGACCAGATGTCCCAATTTTATAGGGACAGTCCGAATTTTGGGGTCTTATCTAGGATCCTATTACCCCCCACGCCGTCCCGATTTTTCACACTTGCTGTCTGGTCACCCTAGGGTGTGCACATGTGTGGGTCCCAGCTGCTCCCTGCCCCCCTCATTGAAGCAGATGTGCAGGGTTACTGCCCTGGGAAGTGCAGGGCACCAGTGGATGTGGGGTTGGCTGGAGGTAGGGTCTGGCTTCAGGCAGGGCAAGGGCTGCGTGGCTGGCTGGCTTCAGGCAGGGGGGTGCATCAGGGGTTGGCTGGAGACAGGGCAGGGAGGATGCGGCTGGTGCAGGCAAAGCAGAAGGTGCAGGGCTGGCTGGAGACAGAGGCTGACTGCCGGCAGGGCAGGGCAGGGGGTGCAGGGCTGGCTGCAGGCAGGGCGTGGGGCAGGGCCGGTGCAAGGAAGTTTCATGCCCTAGGCGAAACTTCCACCTTGCACCCTCCCCCCCCGCACCCCTGCCCTGAGGCGCCCCACCCGTGGCAGCTCCCCCCTCCACCCTGAGGCTCCCCTCTTGTGGCAACTCTCCTGCTCTGCCCTGCGGCACCCCCCTCGCCCGAGCTCACCCCTGCTCCGAGCACGAGCACCCCGAGCACGCCGTGGCCGCTTCACTTCTCCCACCTCCAAGGCTTGCGGCGCCTAAGCCTGCCAGGCAGTCAAGCACCCTCCTCTGAGCCACAGCAGCCCTGACAGTTGACAATAGAGGCACCTTAACCCCTGAGTTCCTTCAATGTGTCCCCCTCGGGGGTCCAGCTCCGATCACCAGATACTCGGGGTATGTCTATACCACCTGCCGAATCGGTGGGCAGCGATCGATCCAGCGGGGGTCGATATATCGCGTCTAGTGTAGATGCAATACATTGAGTGCTCTCCCCTCGCCTGCTGTACTCCAGCTCGGTGAGAGGCGCAGGCAGAGTCTACGGGGAGCTGCAGCAGTCAACTCACCGAGACTGTGACATTATAAGTATAATCTAATATCTCATTGAAAGGTGACAGGGCCAGAAAGAGTTAATTAACTCACCTCACCGACTGACCTGACCCGTGGGTGAACCTTAAAAACTGGTTAACAAGATATGTAAATGAACAGAGCTTTGAAATGCAAGTCTGCAGTGTTAGAGGTAGAAGGGGAGGTGTTTGCTCAGGTCTTGTGATGTCAGCAAACAAGTCTTGTCTATTGCTATAGTTTTAATTCAAAGAGCAAAAAAAGAATATTAACATTTATGATGATACTTGAGTGAAATAGTATTATTGTCTGTGTCTCTTTGAAGGTTGTGGTAATCTGTATCTGAACTGTTTAATGAATAAATTACTCTGTACTAATTGCCAGGATGCTTGGAAGGAGAGTTAAGCCTATTGTTTTCTCAGGCCGAAAGGCTGCTGGAAATGTTTAAGAACCTGGGACACGATCCTTCTTCATCTCAGATCTGCTTTGGGTTTCAAGAGGGGGAAACCTTAAGCCACAAGGATTGAGATCCCCAGTCATTGACTGGAGCCACCCTGAATATGGACATTGGATTATAACCTATGGACTATTTCTAAAAGGACTTTTGGCAACTACAAGCTCATCTCTACTTTGTATCTGAACCTCAAAAATTGAATTCAAGTCTATATGTCTATTAATCTTTTAACCAACACTCACTCTCTCTCTTTTCTTTTCTAATAAATTTTAGCTTAGTTAATAAGAATTGGCTATAGCATGTATTTTAGGTAAAATCTAAGTTATAATTGAACCTGGTTATGTGGCTGATCCTTTGGGATCAGAAGAATCTTTTCTTTAATATGATGAAGTAAGATTTTCAGGAATCATCATCATATCTAACAGGTGTGTCTGGACGGAGGCCTGAGGCTGGGTACTTTAAGGGAACTGCGTGGTTTAAACTTCTAAGTAACCAGTGAGGTACTACAGAAGCTGTTTTGTGCTGGCTTGGTAAATCTAAGTATTGAAATAACCAGCAGCGTTTGGGATTTGTCTGCCCTGTTTTGTTTGCAATTCACTCTGATTGAGTGAGCTGAGCTGGCTCCCACGGGCAGCACCGTCACACCTACAGCCAGGCTGCAGAGGTCCGGGGGATCTTAGGGGCCTTGGGGTGCACAGATACCTATGTCCAGGCCATAGCGGTCCCTGGGGGGCTTAGAGAGTTTGGGGGGGACACAGATACCAATCTCCATGCTCTAGGGGTCCCATGGGGGCTTAGAGGGTTCGTGGGGGGCACATATTCCTACATCCAGGCTGTAGGGTTACCAGGGGGGCTTAGGGGGTTAGTGGGGGGCAAAGATACCTACGTCCAGGCTGGAGGCATCCTGGGAGTCTTAGGGGATTTGTGGGGGCCAAAGACACCTATGATGTCCAGGCTGTAGGGGTACCAGTGGGTTTTAGGGGTTCGAGTGGGCACAGATACGTATGTCCAGGCTGTATCGTTCCCAGGGGGGGTTAGAGGTTTCGTGAGGGGCACAGATATCTACGTCCAGATTGTAGATGTCCCGGGAGGGGGGGGTTAGGGGGGTTGTGGGAGTGCAAATACCTATGTCCAGGCTGTAGGGGTTCCTGGGGGCTTAGAGGGTTTCTGAGGGGCACATATACCTACGTGCACACTGGAGTGTCGCAAGGGGCTTATGGAGTCTATATGGGGTACAGATACCAATGTTCTGGCTGTATAGGTCCCTCGGGGGCTTAGGGGGTTTGTGGGGGGCACAGATACCTATCTCTGAGTGTCTTAGGTGTTTGGTGGGAGGCACAGATACCTACGTCCAGGCTGCAGGGGTCTCGGAGGGGCTTAGGGTCTGTCACGGAGTGTGGGGGAGTCCGGTCCTGCACCCCTCTTCCTGGGACTCACAGTGACTCTCAGCCAGCCAGTAAAACAGAAGGTTTATTGGACAACAGGAGCGAAGGATACAGCAGAGCTTGGAGGCACAAGCAGGACCCCACAATCAAGTCCTTCTAGGGGTTCAGGAAACTTAGTTCCCAGTTTGGGAATCCCTGAATTCCAACCACCCAGACCAAAACCGAAACTGAACTAACCCAACTCCCTCCAGCTGGCCATTTCCTGTGTCCAGCTTCCCGGGCAAAGGTGCTGACCCCTCCCCCCGCCTAGCTCAGGTTACAGGCTGAGCACGTGTCCGGTCCTAAAGTCACCCCCTGCTCTCCCATCCCCCACACAGACAGTCCCTACTCCATCACAGTAATGCACAGAGCATTTCCCGCATGGAGCAACAGTGACACCGTGTGGCCACACTGGGTAATGCACAGAGCATTTCCCGCATGGAGCAACAGTGACACCATGTGGCCAGGCAGGGTAATGCACAGAGCATTTCCTGCATGGAGCAACAGTGACACCATGTGGCCATGCAGGGAAATGCACAGAGCATTTCCTGCATGGAGCAACAGTGATTCCATGTGGCCACGCAGGGTAATGCACAGAGCATTTCTCTCATAGAGGAACAGTGACAACATGTGGCCATGCAGGGTAATGCACAGAGCATCACGCCTATGTAGAGGCTGTAGAGATCCCTGGGGGGCTTAGGGGTCGTGGGGGGCACAGATAGCTACGTCCAGGCTGGAGACATTCTGGTGGGCATTAGGGGCTTCATGAGGGGCACAAATATCTACGTCAGGGCTGGAGAGGTCCCTGGATGGCTTAGGGGGTTGTGGTGAGCATAGATACATACGTCCAGGCTGTAGTGGTCCCTGGGGGTTTAAGGAGTTGGTAAGGGTCACAGAAACCTACGTATGGTCTGGAGGGGTCCCTGGGGGACTTAAGGGTTTGTGGTTGCGCAGATACCTACGTACCGGTTGGAGGGGGCCCTGGGGAGCTTAGGGGGTTTGTGTGGCGTACACATAGCTATAACCAGGCTGGTGGGGGCCCTATGGGTCTTAGAAGGCTGGTGGGGGGCAGAGATACCTATGTAGGGACTGGAGAAGTCCTGGGGAGGGCTTTGGGGGTTCCTGGAAGTCACAAATATCTACGTCCAGGCTGGAGGAGTTCTGGGGGTATTAGGGAGTTGTGCGGGGGCACAGATACCTATATCGAGGCTGTAGGGGTCCTGGGGTTGCTTTGGGGAATTTTGGGGTACAGATACCTACTTCCATGCTGTAGGGGTCGCTGGGAGGATCAGTGGGTTCGTGAGGGTGCACAGATATCTACGTCCGGTCTATAGGGATCCTGGGGGGGGCTTAGGGGTTTGTAAGGGGCACAGATACATTCATCCAGGCAAGAGGGGTCCTAGGGACCTTAGGGGGTTCATGCTGGGCACAGATACCTGCGTCTAGGCTGGAGGGGTTTTGGGGGTCTTAGGAGGGTTGTGTGGGCACAGATACCTATGTCGATGCTGGAGGGGTCCTGTCATGTCTTAGCGGATTCGTGGGGTCAGAGATACCTACATCTAGGCTGGAGGGGTTCCGGGGGGATTAGGTGTGTTTGGGGGGGGAACAGATACCTACATCCTGATGGTAGGTGGCCCTGGGTAGCTTAGGCGGTTTTTGTCGGTCACAGATACAAACATCCATGCTGTAGGGGTCCCGAGGGACTTTGTGGGGCTCTAGGGGTCACAGATACCTACCTACAGTCTGGAAGGTTCCTGTGGGTATTAAGGGGTGTGTGGGGCATACAGATGCCTACATCTGGGCTTGTGGGTTCCCTGGGGGGCTTAGAGGTTTGTGGAGAGCACAGATACCATTATCCAGGCTAGATGGGTTCTGGTGGGATTAGGGGGTTGTGGGGGGCACAGATACCTATGTAAGCAGAAGCAGGATGAACTCTACCCTCACATCTGGTGGTGAATTATGGCAAGTGTGGAAAAGGATTTCAGGGTCTGATCATGTTTGCATAGACACACCCACCGTGCGTGACACGGCCACGGCAGCCTGGGATGGTTACTTTGGCAGCTATGGTATCCCCAGTTTATTTGTTGTTGGGGTGTGAGATGTGGAGTGTTGTCACCCTGATTGTGTGGATGAGGAACTGTGAAACAGCTTTGAGACAGGGATTCTCACCATCAGTTGAGTGGCACTCACTAGACAAGGGAGTGGGCTCCTTGGATGAGCCAGAAACACCAATTACATTTTTTTTTCTTTTAACAGTTGAATAGTAGAGCTGGTTGTTGAATTTCTTAATAACTGAAGATCCAGGTTCCTGAGCTGAAGTCATTGAAGTGCTGTGTTAAATAGTGGGGGAGTTTGAAACTATATTGCAGAGCAGCTGATGGAGAAGAGCAGTTTGTGGAACACTTGGAATGGCTCACGGAGTGAAGTAAGCTAAGCAGTTTTTGGAGACAGCTGGAGCAGATCACAGGTTGGCTGGTGGAGCAGAGCAGCTGGTGGACTGAGCTGAGCAGTTTGTGGGAAAGGTAGAAGCAGAATCCCACGGAGAGGCAGGGCAGACAGCAGTGGACCACGTAAGGTGCCCCTTTCTACCCAGGCTGGCAGGGGGGAAAACCCGGCAGATAGACTCTTGAACTCTGGGGCTGCGGGAATGTGGGTGATTATGGGGTTGCTGGAGTCTTGAAATATTTGAGGTATTGTACTTTGGAGTCTTGGGGTGATTTGGGGATTGCTAGATTCTAGAGCCCAGGGAAAAGGACACGGCCTAGTTGAGGTGTTTTCCAAATTTAATGCTATGTTGTTTATCTCACGTTATTAAACATTTTCTGCTATACCCAGATTCTATGATTGCGAGAGGGGAAGTATTGCCTCTTTGAGGCACCTAGGGGTGTGTATGTAAAATTTTCCCATGTCACTGGGTGAGGGCTCGATCTGGTTTGCATTACGTAATAGGGAAGGGACCCCTATGTATTGAACCCAGTCCTTGCTGCTATCAATTCAGCCTGGCAGAGGGGTTCCACCTATGTCCAGGCTGAAGGGGTCCCTGGGGATTTGAGGGGGTTCCTGGGAGCACAGAGATCTAGGTCCAGGCTGTAGGGGTCCCTGGGGGGCTCAGGGGTTTGGTGGGGGGCACAGATACCTACGTCCCAGCTGCAGGGGTCCCAGAGGGGCTTAGGGGGTGTCATGGAGTGTGGTGGAATCTGGCCCTGCACCCCTCTTCCAGGGACACACAGTGACTCAGCCAGCCAGTAAAACAGAGGGTTGTTTTGGCCAACAGGAACGAAGGATACAGCAGGGCTTTGGGGCACAACCAGGACCCGTCAGTCGAGTCCTTCTGGGGGTTCAGGAAGCTTAGTTCCCAGTTTGGGATTCTCTGAATTCCAACTACCCAGCTCCAAACCAAAACTGAACTAACTCCCTCCAGCCGACCCCTTCCTGTGTCCAGCTTCCCGGGCAAAGGTGCTCACTCTCTCAGCCCTGCCTAGCTCGAGTTACAGGCTTAGGTCCTGTCCCTCACCTAAAGTCACCCCCTGCTCTCCCATCCCCCACACAGACAGTCCCCACTCCATCACAGTAATGCCCAGAGCATTTCGCGCATGGAGCAACAGTAACACTGTGTGGCCATGCAGGGTAATGCCCAGAGCATTTCCCCCGTGGAGCAACAGTGACACCATGTGGCCACACAGGGTAATGCACAGAGCATTTCCTGCATGGAGCAAGAGTGACACCGTGTGGCCACACAGGGTAATGCACAGAGCATTTCCTGCATGGAGCAACAGTGACACCGTGTGGCCACGCAGGGTAATACACAGAGCATTTCCTGCATGGAGCAACAGTGACACCGTGTGGCCACGCAGGGTAATGCACAGAGCATTTCCTGCATGGAGCAACAGTGGCACCGTGTGGCCACGCAGGGTAATACACAGAGCATTTCCTGCATGGAGCAACAGTGACACCGTGTGGCCACGCAGGGTAATGCACAGAGCATTTCCTGCATGGAGCAACAGTGACACCATGTGGTCACGCAGGGTAATGCACAGAGCATTTCCTGCATGGAGCAACAGTGGCACCGTGTGGCCACGCAGGGTAATGCACAGAGCATTTCCTGCATGGAGCAACAGTGACACCATGTGGCCACACAGGGTAATGCACAGAGCATCGCACCTACGTGGAGGCTGTAGAGATCCCTCGAGGGCTTACGGGGGTTCGTAGGGTCACAGATACCTACATCCAGTATGGGCGGGACCCTGGGAGAGTTAGGGGGGTTGTGAGGGGCATAGGTACTTGCGTCCAGGCTGTAGAGGTCCTGGTGGGGATTAAAGGCTTCCTGGAGGACAGCAATATCTACGTCCAGGCTGAAGGGGTCCCTGGACGCTTAGGGGGTTGTGGTGAGCACAGTGATCCCTGGGGGTATAGGGACTTGGTGAGGGGCACAGATACCTATGTATGTCCTGGAGGGGTCCCTGGGGGGGGCTTAGTGGTACTGTAGGAGACACAGATACCTACGTCCAGGCTATAGGCATTCTGTGGGGGCTTAGGGCTTTGGGGGGGCACAGATACCTACATCCAGGCTGGAGGGGTCCCGGGGGGCTTAGGTGGTTTGTGGGGAGGGGCACAGATATGTACATCCAGGCTGGAGAGGTTCCGGAGAGGATTAGGGGTTTTTGCGGATGGCAGAGATACCTATCTCCATACTCTAGGGGTCCCGGGGGGCTTAGGGTTTTTTGGGAGGCACAGATATCTATGTCCAGGTTGGAGTGGTTCCTGGGGGGTTTAGGGAGTTCCTGGGGGGCACAGATACCTAGGTCCATGCTGTAGGGTTCCCTGGGTGGATTAGGGGTTTTCTGGGTGGCAGAGATACCTACGTCTAGGCTGTAGGGGTCCCTGGGAGGCTTAGGGGGTTTGTGGGGGGCAGAGATACCTACTTCCAGGCAATAGGTCTTCCAGGGGGAATTAGTGTGTTGGGGGGGCACAGATACCTAGGTTCAGGCTGGAGGGTTCCCGGGGGGGGGGCTTACGCCGTTTGTGTTGGGCACAGATATCTGCATCCAGGCTGGAGTGGTCCCTGGGGGGGCTAAAGCGGTTTCTGGTGGGCACAGATAACTACCTCCAGGCTGGAGGGGTTTCTCGGCACTTAGGGGTTGTGGGGGGCACAGATACTTCCATCCAGGCTGGAGGGTCCCTGGGGGGCTTAGCGGGTTCATGTGGGGCACAGATACCTAAGTCCAGGCTGGATGGGTCCAGGGGGGGCTTATGGGGTTCAGGGAGCACAGATGCTTATCTCTAGGCTATAGGGGTCCCTGGTGGGCTTAGGGGGTTTTGGGGGGCCCCAGATACCTAAGTCCATGCTGTAGGCGTCCCTACAGGTGCTTATGGGTTCGTGGGGTGCACAGATACTTATGTCCAGTCTGGAGGGGACAGGGGGGGTTGGGGTTTCATGAGGGGCACAGATACAAACCTCCAGGCTGTAGGAGTCCCAGGGAGGCTGTGGGGGTACAGATACCTACATCTAGTCTGGATGGGTCCTGGGGGTTATAGGGGGTTTGTGGGGGGCACAGATACCTAGGTACAGGCTGTCGGTGTCCCGAGGAGATTAGGCGGTTCACTGGGGGCTCAGATACATCCAGGCTGGATGTGTCCCGAGGAGCTTAGGGGGTTTGTGGGGTGCTCAGACACCTGTGTCCAGGCTGTAGGGATCCCTGGGAGGTTAGAGGTTCGTGGGTGTCACAGATAGGGACTTCCAGGCTGAAGGGGTCGCTGGGACGTTTAGGGGGTTTGTGGGAGTACAGATACCTACGTCCAGGCTAAAGGGGTAATGGGGGTGCTTAGGGAATCGGGGCGGACACAGATACCTACGTCCAGGGTCTAGGGGTCCCGAGGGGATTGGGGGTTGAGGGGGGAACAGATGCCTACGTCCTAGCTGAAGGGGTCCTGGGTGGTTTAGGAGGTTCGTTGGAGTCACAGATACCTAAGTCCAGGCTGTAGGGGTTCCTGGGGCATTCGGGGATTTCTGGGGGTCACAGATACCTACGTTCAGACTGGAAGGGTTCCAGAGGGCTTAGGAGATTTATAGGGGGACAGATACCAACATCCTGGCTGTAGGGGTTCCCGTGGGGATTAGGTGGTTTATGGGGGGCACAGATTACTCATAGACTCATAGACTCTAGGACTGGAAGGGACCTCGAGAGGTCATCGAGTCCAGTCCCCTGCCCTCATGGCAGGACCAAATACTGTCTAGACCATCCCTAATAGACATTTATCTAACCTACTCTTAAATATCTCCAGAGATGGAGATTCCACAACTTCCCTAGGCAATCTATTCCAGTGTTTAACTACCCTGACAGTTAGGAACTTTTTCCTAATGTCCAACCTAAATCTCCCTTGCTGCAGTTTAAGCCCATTGCTTCTTGTTCTATCATTGGAGGCTAAGGTGAACAAGTTTTCTCCCTCCTCCTGATGACACCTTTTTAGATACCTGAAAACTGCTATCATGTCCCCTCTCAGTCTTCTCTTTTCCAAACTAAACAAACCCAATTCCTTCAGCCTTCCTTCATAGGTCATGTTCTCAAGACCTTTAATCATTCTTGTTGCTCTTCTCTGGACCCTCTCCAATTTCTCCACATCTTTCTTGAAATGTGGTGCCCAGAACTGGACACAATACTCCAGTTGAGGCCTAACCAGCGCAGAGTAAAGCGGAAGAATGACTTCTCGTGTCTTGTTTACAACACACCTGTTAATGCATCCCAGAATCACGTTTGCTTTTTTTGCAACAGTATCACACTGTTGACTCATATTAAGCTTGTGGTCCACTACGACCCCTAGATCTCTTTCTGCCATACTCCTTCCTAGACAGTCTCTTCCCATTCTGTATGTGTGAAACTGATTGTTCCTTCCTAAGTGGAGCACTTTGCATTTATCTTTATTGAACTTCATCCTGTTTACCTCAGACCATTTCTCCAATTTGTCCAGATCATTTTGAATTTTGACCCTGTCCTCCAAAGCAGTTGCAATCCCTCCCAGTTTGGTATCATCCGCAAACTTAATAAGCGTACTTTCTATGCCAACATCTAAATCGTTGATGAAGATATTGAACAGAACCGGTCCCAAAACAGACCCCTGCGGAACCCCACTTGTTATACCTTTCCAGCAGGATTGGGAGCCATTAACAACTACTCTCTGAGTACGGTTATCCAGCCAGTTATGCACCCACCTTATAGTAGCCCCATCTAAATTGTACTTTCCTAGTTTATCTATAAGAATATCATGCGAGACCGTATCAAATGCCTTACTAAAGTCTAGGTATATCACATCCACCGCTTCTCCCTTATCCACAAGGCTCGTTATCCTATCAAAGAACGCTATCAGATTAGTTTGACACGATTTGTTCTTTACAAATCCATGCTGGCTATTCCCTATCACCTTACCACCTTCCAAGTGTTTGGCAGATGATTTCTTTGATTACCTGCTCCATTATCTTCCCTGGCACAGAAGTTAAACTAACTGGTCTGTAGTTTCCTGGGTTGTTTTTATTTCCCTTTTTATAGATGGGCACTATATTTGCCCCCTTCCAGTCTTCTGGAATCTCCCCCGTCTCCCATGATTTCCCAAAGATAATAGCTAGAGGCTCAGATACCTCTTCTATTAACTCCTTGAGTATTCTAGGATGCATTTCATCAGGCCCTGGTGACTTGCAGGCATCTAACTTTTCTAAGTGATTTTTTACTTGCTCTTTCCTTATTTTCTCTTCTAAACCTACCCTCTTCCCGTAAGCATTCACTATACTAGACATTCCTTCAGACTTCTCAGTGAAGACTGAAACAAAGAAGTCATTAAGCATCTCTGCCATTTCCAAGTCTCCCGTTACTGTTTCCCCCTCCTCACTGAGCAGTGGGCCTACCCTGTCCTTAGTCTTCCTCTTGCTTCTAATGTATGACAGATACCAATGTCCTGGCTGTAGATGTTCCTCCACGGTGGCCTCAGGGCTGGAAGAGCTCCCACTCCCTTCTATTACCTGGGGGCTGCAGCAGGGGCACAGAGCTTCTCTGGTCTCACTCCTTTACCCCTGCCCCGCTGTGGCCCTGACACCAGAGAAGCTCTGTGCCCCTGCTGCAGCCTCTGCGCCATATCAGGGAGTGGGAGCTCCTCCAGCCCTGGGGCCACCGTGAGGGAGACTTTTCCAGGGGGACCCAATTTGGCCAGGGGCCCCCGGGACCCCGACAGCCTGGATGTAGGGTTATGTGCGACCACAGCCCCTCTATGTACCCCAGGAACATCTACAGCCAGGACATTGGTATCTGTACCCCCCGAACCCACAAAGCCCCCCAGGGACCTTTACAGCCAGTATGTTGGTATCTGTGCCCCCCATAAATCTCCTAAGCGCTCCAGGACCCCTCCAGTCTGCATGTAGGTATCTGTGACCCCCATAATTCTCCTAAGACCTCTGGGACCCCTCTAGTCTGCACGTAGGTATCTGTGACCCCCAGAAATCCCTGAATGCCCCAGGAACCCCTACAGCCTGGACTTAGGTATCTGTGACTCCAACGAACCTCCTAAACCACCCAAGACACCTCCAGCTATGACGTAGGTATCTGTTCCCCCCTCAACCCCCAATCCCCTCGGGACCCCTAGACCCTGGACGTAGGTATCTGTGTCAGCCCCGATCCCTTAAGCACTCCCATTACCCCTTCAGCCTGGACGTAACTACCTGTGACCCCCACGAACCCCCTAAGCCCCCAGGGATCCCTACAGCCTGGACACAGGTGTCTGAGCACCGCACGAACCCCCTAAGCTCCTCGGGACACATCCAGCCTGGATGTATCTGAGCCCCCAGTGAACCGCCTCATCTCCTCGGGACACCGACAGCCTGTACCTAGGTATCTGTGCCCCCCACAAACCCTCTATACCCCCCAGGACCCCTCCAGCCTAGATGTAGGTATCTGTACCCCCACAGCCCCCCTGGGACTCCTACAGCCTGGAGGTTCGTATCTGTGCCCCCCATGAAACCCCAACCCCCCCTGCCCCCTCCAGCCTGGACATAAGTATCTGTGCACCCCATGAACCCATAAGCACCTGTAGGGACGCCTACAGCATGGACTTAGGTATCTGGGGCCCCCCAAAACCCCCTAAGCCCACCAGGGACCACTACAGCCTAGAGATAAGTATCTGTGCCCCCTGAACCCCATAAGCCCCCCCTGGATCCCTCCAGCCTGGATTTAGGTATCTGTGCCCCCTACGAACCCGCTAAGCTCCCCAGGGACCCTCCAGCCTGGACGGAGGTATCTGTGCCCCCCCACAATCCCTAAGTGCCGAGACACCCCTCCAGCCTGGAGGTAGGTATCTTTGCCGAACACAAACTGCCTAAGCCCCCACCCATCGGGAACCCTCCAGCCTGGATCTAGGTATCTGTGCCCCCCCAACACACTAATTCCCCCTGGAAGCCCTATTGCCTGGACTTAGGTATCGCTGCCCCCCACAAACCCCCTAAGCCTCCCAGGGACCCCTACAGCCTAGACGTATGTATCTGTACCCCTCAGAAAACCCCTAATCCACCCGGGGACCCCTACAGCATGGACCTAGGTATCTGTGCCCCCCAGGAACCCCCTAAACCCCCCAGGAACCACTCCAACCTGGACATAGTTATCTGTGCCTCCCAAAAAAACCCTAAGCCCCCCAGGGACCCCTAGATCCTGGAGATAGGTATCTCTGCTGTCCACAAAAATTCCTTATACTCCCTGGAACCTCTCCAGCCTGGACGTACATAGCTGTGCCCCCCACAACCCCCCTAAGCCCCCCGGGACCCCTCCAGCCTGGATGTAGGTATCTGTGCCCCCCCAAAGCCCTAAGCCCCCCCAGAATGCCTATAGCCTGGACGTAGGTATCTGTGTCCCCTACAATACCACTAAGCCCCCCCAGGGACCCCTCCAGGACAAACATAGGTATCTGTGCCCCTCACCAAGTTCCTAAACCCCCAGGGATCACTGTGCTCACCACAACCTCTAAGCCGTCCAGGGACCTCTCCAGCCCGGACGTAGATATTGGTGTCCTCCAGGAAGCCCTTAATCCCCACCAGGACCTCTACACCCTGGACGCAAGTACCTATGCCCCCCACAACCCCCCTAACTCCCCCAGAGTCCCGACCATCCTGGACGTAGGTATCTGTGACCCTACGAACCCCCTTAAGCCCCCCAGAATGCCTCCAGCCTGGACGTAGCTATCTGTACCTCCCATGACCCCTAAGCCCCCAGGGATCTCTACAGCCTCTACGTAGGTGTGATGCTCTGTGCATTACCCTGAGTGGCCACACAGTGTCACTGTTGCTCCATGCAGGAAATGCTCTGGGCATTACCCTGCGTGGCCACATGGTGTCACTGTTGTTCCATGCGGGAAATGCTCTGGGCATTACTGTGATGGAGTGGGGACTGTCTGTGTGGGGGATGGGAGAGCAGGGGGTGACTTTAGGTGAGGGACAGGACCTAAGCCTGTAACTCGAGCTAGGCAGGGCTGAGAGAGTGAGCACCTTTGCCCGGGAAGCTGGACACAGGAAGGGGTCGGCTGGAGGGAGTTAGTTCAGTTTTGGTTTGGAGCTGGGTAGTTGGAATTCAGAGAATCCCAAACTGGGAACTAAGCTTCCTGAACCCCCAGAAGGACTCGAGGGAGTTAGTTCAGTTTTGGTTTAGAATTCCTTGGTGCAAAAACACCGTGAAACTCCCCTTTCTTCTTCACAGAGGGCTTCAACACCCCTTTTCTCACTCAGGCTCACAACTGCCCAGAATTCGAGAACTGTCCCTGTTCCCATTGGACAAATGGGAGGAGCCTGAGGTACAGAGAAGGGAGGTGACCTACCCAAGGGCCTACACAGCAAGGCGGTGGCAGAGCCAGAAAGAGAAGCCGCCAGTCAGACTCCTGTTCTAACAGACAACAAATCCCCCCAGAGGCAGGGATAGAGCTCAGGAACTGAGATGGTGGGAAAATTTCATTCCAACCGTTTCTGTCCAAATATCCCATTCAGACTAAACCAGTTTGTTTCTCAGAATCATAACAAGTGAGATGGAAGTTCTTTGCAAAAAGATTTTGTTGCAAAACAAAAGCATCTCCTGTTTGTCACAGTGTGTTAAATTGTGTCATCACACACAAGGAGGAGACACTTAGATCTTGAAAATTAGATAAGATGCTTCAGTCTGAGCTAAGTCATTGCTGCTCTTAACAATTCCAAAATAAAAATATACAAATAAAAAAGACTGTTTCAGCTAATCTATTATGTCATAATCTGCTCTGAGTAAACGTGATGGGACACCTCATATTATGCACTACTCTTAGTGACACTCTCCAATGGATCCCCATCCTCCACCCACCATGAGGTAGGTAAGAGTGGATCATTATTATCCCTACTTGAAAGCACACCATGGCCGCTTCACTTCTCCTGCCTCCCCTAGACCCTGGACGTAGGTATCTGTGTCAGCCCCGATCCCTTAAGCACTCCCATTACCCCTTCAGCCTGGACGTAACTACCTGTGACCCCCACGAACCCCCTAAGCCCCCAGGGATCCCTACAGCCTGGACACAGGTGTCTGAGCACCCCACAAACCCCCTAAGCTCCTCGGGACACATCCAGCCTGGATGTATCTGAGCCCCCAGTGAACCGCCTAATCTCCTCGGGACACCGACAGCCTGTACCTAGGTATCTGTGCCCCCCACAAACCCCCTATAACCCCCAGGACCCATCCAGACTAGATGTAGGTATCTGTACCCCCACAGCCTCCCTGGGACTCCTACAGCCTGGAGGTTTGTATCTGTGCCCCTCATGAAACCCCAACCCCCCCTGTCCCCTCCAGACTGGACATAAGTATCTGTGCACCCCACGAACCCATAAGCACCTGTAGGGACGCCTACAGCATGGACTTAGGTATCTGGGGCCCCCCAAAACCCCCTAAGCCCACCAGGGACCCCTATAGCCTAGAGATAAGCATCTGTGCTCCCTGAACCCCATAAGCCCCCCCTGGACCCATCCAGCCTGGACTTAGGTATCTGTGCCCCACATGAACCCGCTAAGCCCCCCAGGGACCCTCCAGCCTGGATGGAAGTATCTGTGCCCCCCACAACCCCTAAGTGCCGAGAAACCCCTCCAGCCTGGAGGTAGTTATCTGTGCCCACCAGAAACCGCTTTAGCCCCCCCAGGGACCACTCCAGCCTGGATGCAGATATCTGTGCCCAACACAAACGGCGTAACCCCCCCCCCCGGGAACCCTCCAGCCTGAACCTAGGTATCTGTGCCCCCCCAACACACTAATTCCCCCTGGAAGACCTATTGCCTGGAAGTAGGTATCTCTGCCCCCCACAAACCCCTAAGCCTCCCAGGGACCCCTACAGCCTAGACGTAGGTATCTCTGCCACCCAGAAAACCCCTAATCCACCCAGGGAACCCTACAGCATGGACCTAGGTATCTGTGCCCCCCAGGAACTCCCTAAACCCCCCAGGAACCACTCCAACCTGGACATAGATATCTGTGCCTCCCAAAAAACCCTAAGCCCCCGGGACCCCTAGAGTATGGAGATAGGTATCTCTGCCATCCGCAAAAACCCCTAATCCTCTCCGGAACCTCTCCAGCCTGGATGTACATATCTGTGCCCCTCCCCACAAACCACCTAAGCCCCCCGGGACCCCTCCAGCCTGGATGTAGGTATCTGTGCCCCCCCAAAGCCCTAAGCCCCCCCAGAATGCCTATAGCCTGGACGTAGGTATCTGTGTCTCCTACAGTACCACTAAGCCCCCCCCAGGGACCCCTCCAGGACATACATAGGTATCTGTGCCCCTCACCAAGTCCCTATACCCCCAGGGATCACTGTGCTCACCACAACCCCCTAAGCGTCCAGGGACCCCTTCAGCCTGGACGTAGATATTGCTGTCCTCCAGGAAGCCTTTAATCCCCACCAGGACCTCTACAGCCTGGACGGAAGTACCTATGCCCCTCACAACCCCCCTAACTCTCCCAGGGTCCCGCCCATACTGGATGTAGGTATCTGTGACCCTATGAACCCCTGTAAGCCCTCGAGGGATGTCTAAACCCTCCACGTAGGTGTGATGCTCTGTTCATTACCGTGTGTGGCCACATGGTGTCACTGTTGCTCCATGCAGGAAATGCTCTGTGCATTAGCCTACGTGACCACATGTTGTCACTGTTGCTCCATGCAGGAAATGCTCTCTGTATTGCCCTGAGTGGACACACGGTGCCACTGTTGCTCCATGCAGGAAATGCTGTGTGCATTACCCTGCGTGACCACATTGTCTCACTGTTGCTCCATGCAGGAAATGCTCTGTGCATTACCCTGTGTGGCCACACGGTGTCACTGTTGTTCCATGCAGGAAATGCTCTGTGTATTACCCTGCATGGCCATACGGTTTCACTCTGCTCCATGCAGGAAATGCACTGTTCATTACCCTGTGTGGCCACACGGTGTCACTCTTGCTCCATGCAGGAAATGCTCTGTGCATTACCCTGTGTGGACACACTGTGTCACTGTTGCTCCACGGGGGAAATACTCTGGGCATTACCCTGCATGGCCACACAGTGTTCCTGTTGCTCCATGCGCGAAATGCTCTGTG
Source organism: Gopherus flavomarginatus (assembly GCF_025201925.1). Lineage (NCBI taxonomy): Eukaryota > Metazoa > Chordata > Testudines > Testudinidae > Gopherus > Gopherus flavomarginatus. The sequence goes on from NC_066624.1 coordinate 48,470,675, forward strand.
CATTACTGTGATGAAGTAGGGACTGTCTGTGTGGGGTATGGGAGAGCAGCGGGTGACTTTAGGTGAGGGACAGGACCTAAGCCTGTAACTTAAGCTAGGCAGCGGGGAGGGGGTCAGCACCTTTGCCCAGGAAGCTGAATAAAGGAAGGGGCTGGCTGGAGGGAGTTAGTTCAGTTTTGGTTTGGAGCTGGGTTGTTGGAATTCAGGGAATCCCAAACTGGGAACTAAGCTTCCTGAACCCCCAGAAGGACTCGATTGAGGGGTCCTGGTTGTGCCCAAAAGCCCTGCTGTATCCTTCATTCCTGTTGGCCAAAAAAACCTTCTGTTTTACTGGCTGGCTGAGTCACTGTGTGTCCCAGGAAGAGGGGTGCAGGGCCAGATTCCACCACACTACGTGACACCCCCTAAGTCCCTCTGGGACCCCTGCAGCCTGGACGTAGGTATCTGTGCCCCCCACCAAACTCCTGAGCCCCCCCCGACCCCCTACAGCCTGGACCTAGATATCTGTGCCCCCCACGAACTCCCTAAGCCCCCCAGGGACCCCTTGAGCCTGGACGTAGGTGGAACCCTTCTGCCAGGCTGAACTGATAGCAGCAAGGACTGGGTTCAATACATAGGGGTCCCTTGCCTACAATGTAATGCAAACCAGCTCGAGCCCCCACCCAGTGACATGGGAAAATTTTACATACGCACCCCTAGGTGCCTCAAAGAGGCAATACTTCCCCTCTCGCAAGCATAGAGTCTGGGTGTAGCAGAAAATGTTTAATAACGTGAGATAAACAACATAGCATTAAATTGGGAAAACACCTCAACTAGGCCGTGTCCTTTTCCCTGGGCTCATGAGTCCAGCAATCCCCAAATCACCCCAAGGCTCCAAAGTCCAATATCTCCAATGTTTCAAGAGTCCAGCAACCCCAAAATCACCCACAGTTGCGCAACCCCAGAGTTCAAGAGTCTATCTGCAGGGTTTTTCCCCCTGCCAGCCTGAGTAGAAAGGGGCACCTTATGTGGTCCACTGCTGACTGCTCTGCCTCTCCATGGGATTCTGCTTTTGCCTTCCCCACAAACTGCTCAGCTCGGTCCACCAGCTGCTCTGCCAGCCGACCTGTGTTCTGCTCCAGCTGTCCCCCAAAACTGCTAGACTCACCTCACTCCGTGGGCCACTCTCACAAACTGCTCCTGTCTGCCAACTACTGTGTTCTGCAATACAGTTTCAGAGTCCCCCACAAGCTAACACATCTTTTCAGTGATTTCAGCTCAAGAACCTAGAAATTCAACTCTTAAGAAAATAAAAAATCAACACTGCTATTCAACTGTTAAAAGAAAAAAAAAGTGCAATTGGTGACTCTAGCTCACCCAAGGAGCCCACTCCCTTGTCTAGTGAGTGCCACTCAACTGATGGTGAGAATCCCTGTCTCAAAGCTGTTTCACAGTTCCTCATCCACACAATCAGGGTGACAACACTCCACATCTCACACCCCAACAACAAATAAACTGGGGATACCATAGCTGCCAAAGTAACCATCCCAGGCTGCCGTGGCCGTGTCACGCACGGTGGGTGTGTCTATGCAAACATGATCAGACCCTGAAATCCTTTTCCACACTTGCCATAATTCACCACCAGATGTGAGGGTAGAGTTCATCCTGCTTCTGCTTACATAGGTATCTGTGCCCCCCACAACCCCCTAATCCCACCAGAACCCATCTAGCCTGGATAATGGTATCTGTGCTCTCCACAAACCTCTAAGCCCCCCAGGGAACCCACAAGCCCAGATGTAGGCATCTGTATGCCCCACACACCCCTTAATACCCACAGGAACCTTCCAGACTGTAGGTAGGTATCTGTGACCCCTAGAGCCCCACAAAGTCCCTCGGGACCCCTACAGCATGGATGTTTGTATCTGTGACCGACAAAAACCGCCTAAGCTACCCAGGGCCACCTACCATCAGGATGTAGGTATCTGTTCCCCCCCCAAACACACCTAATCCCCCCGGAACCCCTCCAGCCTAGATGTAGGTATCTCTGACCCCACGAATCCGCTAAGACATGACAGGACCCCTCCAGCATCGACATAGGTATCTGTGCCCACACAACCCTCCTAAGACCCCCAAAACCCTCCAGCCTAGACGCAGGTATCTGTGCCCAGCATGAACCCCCTAAGGTCCCTAGGACCCCTCTTGCCTGGATGAATGTATCTGTGCCCCTTACAAACCCCTAAGCCCCCCCCAGGATCCCTATAGACCGGACGTAGATATCTGTGCACCCTCACGAACCCACTGATCCTCCCAGCGACCCCTACAGCATGGAAGTAGGTATCTGTACCCCAAAATTCCCCAAAGCAACCCCAGGACCCCTACAGCCTCGATATAGGTATCTGTGCCCCCGCACAACTCCCTAATACCCCCAGAACTCCTCCAGCCTGGACGTAGATATTTGTGACTTCCAGGAACCCCCAAAGCCCTCCCCAGGACTTCTCCAGTCCCTACATAGGTATCTCTGCCCCCCACCAGCCTTCTAAGACCCATAGGGCCCCCACCAGCCTGGTTATAGCTATGTGTACGCCACACAAACCCCCTAAGCTCCCCAGGGCCCCCTCCAACCGGTACGTAGGTATCTGCGCAACCACAAACCCTTAAGTCCCCCAGGGACCCCTCCAGACCATACGTAGGTTTCTGTGACCCTTACCAACTCCTTAAACCCCCAGGGACCACTACAGCCTGGACGTATGTATCTATGCTCACCACAACCCCCTAAGCCATCCAGGGACCTCTCCAGCCCTGACGTAGATATTTGTGCCCCTCATGAAGCCCCTAATGCCCACCAGAATGTCTCCAGCCTGGACGTAGCTATCTGTGCCCCCCACGACCCCTAAGCCCCCCAGGGATCTCTACAGCCTCTACATAGGCGTGATGCTCTGTGCATTACCCTGCATGGCCACATCTTGTCACTGTTCCTCTATGAGAGAAATGCTGTGTGCATTACCCTGCGTGGCCACATGGAATCACTGTTGCTCCATCCAGGTAATGCTCTGTGCATTTCCCTGCATGGCCACATGGTGTCACTGTTGCTCCAAGCAGGAAATGCTCTGTGCATTACCTGGTGTGGTCACAAGGTGTCAATGTTGCTCCATGCGGGAAATGCTCTGTGCATTACCCTGCCTGGCCACACGGTGTCACAGTTGCTCCATATGGGAAATGCTCTGTGCATTACTGTGTTGGAGTAGGGACTGTCTGTGTGGGGGATGGGAGAGCAGGGGGTGACTTTAGGACCGGACACGTGCTCAGCCTGTAACCTGAGCTAGGCGGGGGGAGGGGTCAGCACCTTTGCCCGGGAAGCTGGACACAGGAAATGGCCAGCTGGAGGGAGTTGGGTTAGTTCAGTTTCGGTTTTGGTCTTTGTGGTTGGAATTCAGGGATTCCCAAACTGGGAACTAAGTTTCCTGAACCCCTAGAAGGACTTGATTGTGGGGTCCTGCTTGTGCCTCCAAGCTCTGCTGTATCCTTCGCTCCTGTTGTCCAATAAACCTTCTGTTTTACTGGCTGGCTGAGAGTCACTGTGAGTCCCAGGAAGAGGGGTGCAGGACCGGACTCCCCCACACTCCGTGACAGACCCTAAGCCCCTCCGAGATCCCTGCAGCCTGGACGTAGGTATCTGTGCCTCCCACCAAACACCTAAGACACTCAGAGATCCCTCCAGCCTGCACTTAGGTATCTGTGCCCCCCACAAACCCCCTAAGCCCCCGAGGGACCTATACAGCCAGAACATTGGTATCTGTACCCCATATAGACTCCATAAGCCCCTTGCGACACTCTAGTGTGCACGTAGGTATATGTGCCCCTCAGAAACCCTCTAAGCCCCCAGGAACCCCTACAGCCTGGACATAGGTATTTGCACTCCCACAACCCCCCTAACCTCCCCCTCCCGGGACATCTACAATCTGGACGTAGATATCTGTGCCCCTCACGAAACCTCTAACCCCCCCTGGGAACGATACAGCCTGGACATACGTATCTCTGCCCACTCGAACCCCTAAAACCCACTGGTACCCCTACAGCATGGACATCATAGGTGTCTTTGGCCCCCACAAATCCCCTAAGACTCCCAGGATGCCTCCAGCCTGGACGTAGGTATCTTTGCCCCCCACTAACCCCCTAAGCCCCCCTGGTAACCCTACAGCCTGGATGTAGGAATATGTGCCCCCCACGAACCCTCTAAGCCCCCATGGGACCCCTAGAGCATGGAGATTGGTATCTGTGTCCCCCCCAAACTCTCTAAGCCCCCCAGGGACCGCTATGGCCTGGACATAGGTATCTGTGCACCCCAAGGCCCCTAAGATCCCCCGGACCTCTGCAGCCTGGCTGTAGGTGTGACGGTGCTGCCCGTGGGAGCCAGCTCAGCTCACTCAATCAGAGTGAATTGCAAACAAAACAGGGCAGACAAATCCCAAACGCTGCTGGTTATTTCAATACTTAGATTTACCAAGCCAGCACAAAACAGCTTCTGTAGTACCTCACTGGTTACTTAGAAGTTTAAACCACGCAGTTCCCTTAAAGTACCCAGCCTCAGGCCTCCGTCCAGACACACCTGTTAGATATGATGATGATTCCTGAAAATCTTACTTCATCATATAAAAGAAAAGATTCTTCCTATCCCAAAGGATCAGCCACATAACCAGGTTCAATTATAACCTAGATTTTACCTAAAATACATGCTATAGCCAATTCTTATTAACTAAGCTAAAATTTATTAGAAAAGAAAAGAGAGAGAGTGAGTGTTGGTTAAAAGATTAATAGACATATAGACTTGAATTCAATTTTTGAGGTTCAGATACAAAGTAGAGATGAGCTTGTAGTTGCCAAAAGTCCTTTTAGAAATAGTCCATAGGTTATAATCCAATGTCCATATTCAGGGTGGCTCCAGTCAATGACTGGGGATCTCAATCCTTGTGGCTTAAGGCTTCCCCCCTCTTGAAACCCAAAGCAGATCTGAGATGAAGAAGGATCGTGTCCCAGGTTCTTAAACATTTCCAGCAGCCTTTCAGCCTGAGAAAACAATAGGCTTAACTCTTCTTCCAAACATCCTGGCAATTAGTACATCCATCAAACAGTTCAGATACAGATTACCACAACCTTCAAAGAGACACAGACAATAATACTATTTCACTCAAGTATCATCATAAATGTTAATATTCTTTTTTTGCTCTTTGAATTAAAACTATAGCAATAGACAAGACTTGTTTCCTGACATCACAAGATCTGAGCAAACACCTCCCCTTCTACCTCTAACACTGCAGACTTGCATTTCAAAGCTCTGTTCATTTACATATCTTGTTAACCAGTTTTTAAGGTTCACCCACGGGTCAGGTCAGTCGGTGAGGTGAGTTAATTAACTCTTTCTGGCCCTGTCACCTTTCAATGAGATATTAGATTATACTTATAATGTCACAGTCTCGGTGAGTTGATTGCTGCAGCTTCCCGTAGACTCTGCCTGCGCCTCTCACCAAGCTGGAGTACAGCAGGCGAGGGGAGAGCACTCAATGTATTGCATCTACACTAGATGCGATATATCAACCCCCGCTGGATCGATCGCTGCCCACAGATTCGGCAGGTGGTATAGACATACCCTGAGTATCTGGTGATCGGAGCTGGACCCCCGAGGGGGACACATTGAAGGAACTCAGTGGTTAACGTGCCTCTATTGTCAACTGTCAGGGCTGCTGTGGCTCAGAGGAGGGTGCTTGACTGCCTGGCAGGCATAGGCGCTGCAAGCCTTGGAGGTGGGAGAAGTGAAGCGGCCACGGCGTGCTCAGGGTTCTCGTGCTCAGAGCAGGGGTGAGCTCGGGCGAGGGGGGTGCCGCAGGGCAGAGCAGGAGAGTTGCCACAAGAGGGGAGCCCCAGGGTGGAGGGGGGAGCTGCCACGGGTGGGGCGCCTCAGGGCAGGGGTGCGGGGGGGGACGGTGCAAGGTGGAAGTTTCGCCTAGGGCATGAAACTTCCTTGCACCGGCCCTGCCCCACGCCCTGCCTGCAGCCAGCCCTGAACCCCCTGCCCTGCCCTGCCGGCAGTCAGCCTCTGTCTCCAGCCAGCCCTGCACCTTCTGCTTTGCCTGCACCAGCCGCATCCTCCCTGCCCTGTCTCCAGCCAACCCCTGGTGCACCCCCCTGCCTAAAGCCAGCCAGCCACGCAGCCCTTGCCCTACCTGAAGCGAGACCCTACCTCCAGCCAACCCCACATCCACTGGTGCCCTGCACTTCCCAGGGCAGTAACCCTGCACATCTGCTTCAATGAGGGGGGCAGGGAGTAGCTGGGACGCACACATGTGCACACCCTAGGGTGACCAGACAGCAAGTGTGAAAAATCGGGACGGCGTGGGGGGTAATAGGATCCTAGATAAGACCCCAAAATTCGGACTGTCCCTATAAAATTGGGACATCTGGTCACCACAGTACACCCCCAGGACTCCTGAGTTCCATTGCTGGGTTTCCTATTGGTTCCTCTGCTGGTTGTTTTCCTTTTCCTGGGAACTTTGGGCAAGTTGCTCCCCACTCTCGGGCTCTGTCCCCAGCAGTCAAATGGGGATTTCATACCTTCCCGCTATTGGAAAGTGCTGGGAGAATCTCCCAGCAAAAGCTGCTCTGACAGTGCTAAGCAGCATCTGACCAATCAAGGTCGGAGCTCACTGCCCAGGAGGAGTGCTTGGCTCTGGGGATTCACTTCAGCCCAGTGTAGAGAGAGAGCCCTAACCATGGAGTTTGGCTCAAGAAGACCAAGTCTCCAATTTGTTAAGGGTGTTTTGAATTTCAATCCTGTGCTCCAAAGTGCTTGGTGTCAGTTGTAAACTTTAGGAGCATGCTCTCCACTCTATTTTCCAAATCATTCATGAAAATATAGAATAGTACCTGACACCGGACTGATCCCTGCCAGACCCACTAGGTTCACCCTCCCCGTTGGGCAGCTAAACATGGAGAAGGGCTCCTGGAGTCTTGGCTTTCAACCAGCTCTGCACCCACATTACACTGATTGCAGCTAGACTGCATTTCCCTCGTTTGCTTCTGAGAATGTCCTATGGGACTGTGTCAAAAGCCTTAGTAACACCAAGCTAGATCCCATCTATTGTTTATTCACCTCTACCAGGCCCAGAACCCTGCCAAAGAAGGAAAGAGGATTGGTTTGGAATGATTTGTTCTTGACAATTCCACGCTCACTAGTCATAAGAACCAAATCATCCTGTAGGTGCTGCTGACAAACTGAGTGTTTAAGAATGTATTGCAGGATCTCTCCAGCTATGGCAGTCAGGCTAGCTAGTCTGTAAGTCCCAGAGGTCTTTTTGTTCCCCTTTGAAAGATAGGTCCTGTCTTGTTCATGGATGGGAAGATGTTCTTTTTCAGGGGTCTCAGACGAGAACTGGGGCACAACATCTGGTTTGTTAAGGCCACAAAAACGGAGGCAGGAACCTCTTCTCTGCTGCTGGCAAAGAACCACAGGTACCTAAAAGATAGAGACTCACATCTTTGAATGGGCTTTAAAAAGGCAGTGGTTAATAAGTTTGGCCCCGACCATTTCTTGTTTCCACAGACTAGACATTTTAGCAAACTTTAAAATTCCTTGGTGCTAAACACTGTGAAACTCCCCTTTCTTTTTCACAGATGGCTTTAATACCCCTTATCTCACTTGGGCTCTAAACTGCCCATAGTTCGAGAACTGTTCCTGTTCCGATTGGACAGATGGGAGAAGGGAAGTGACCTACCCAAGGCCTACACAACAAGGCGATGGCAGAGCCAGAAAGAGAAGCAACCAGTTCTGACTCCTGTTCTAACAGATGAAAACACCCCAGAGCCCAGGAATCGAGATGGTGGGAAAATTTCATTCAAACCGTTTCTGTCCGAAAATCCCATTTAGACTAAACCAGTTTGTTTCTCAAAATCATAACAAGTGGGATGAAAGATCTTTGCAAAAATATTTTCTTGCAAAAGAAAAGCATCTCCTCTTTGTCAGAGTGTGTTAAATTCTCTCCTTGCACACAGAGGAGACACTTACATCTCAACCATTAGATAAGATGCTTCAATCTGAGCTAAGTCGTTGCTACTATTAACAATTTCAAAATAAAAAAATACAAATAAAATAGACTATTTCAGCTAATCTATTATGTCATAATCTGCTCTGAGTAAACATGATGGGAAACTTCATATTATGCACTACTTCTAGTGACACTCCCAAATGGATCTGCATCCTTCACCCACCATGAGGTAGGTAAGAGCGGATCATTATTATCCCTACTTGAAAGAGGGAGAAGCTAAGGCTGAGAAAGGAGAATTGACTTGTCTTAGGTCACACAGCCCGTCAGAGGCAGTGTTGGGAATAGGACCCAAGAGCCCTGATTTTCAAACAAATCATCGGATCTTGAATTTCAGACATTGAATGACCTGAATACTGTGCTCTCAGATGAGCTCCAGAACAACAACAGTGACAGTAATTATTCAGCAAGCATTTGAGGAGAACTGCAATGTTAGAGGGAATCATCAACTGCTCAGAGACAATTAATGCAGAGAAGCAGCAAAATTAATCAAAGATAGAACTGGTTCTGACTTATTTACTTGATCTTAAAAGAGAACAACAAGGACCTGAGTCTCCTCCCTGTCAATAACCCCCTGCTCAACCAATCAGGGTAGAGACCGAGGACGGGAGGCTGAGGGTTCTCACCAGAGAGCCCAAAGGGTGGCCCAGGTCACCGGTGGGGATCACTGCCCGAGCACTATTTGAGTCCCATATTTTTGGGTGGACCTTCCATAGTGGGAGCTGCAGAGGACTTCCGTGCAACACACACACACACACCTCCGTCCTGTTGTTGGGAAGGGAACAGGAGAAAGGACAAAAGAAGCAAGAGAAGAAGAGGAGGGAGGGATGGAGGAAGAGGTGAAACAAAAAGGACAAACCCTAATGTCCCCAGCGATTCTAAGGGACAAAATCCCAGGTGCGCAATAAAATTCTGCCTCCTTAAGCTCGTGTTTTCCATGCCTAGAATTCACTTGTCACCAGATAGATCAGACTGAACAGGTTTCAAACCTCCAGGAGCCTCTTACCTTCTAAACAGGGACGGCTGTTTTCTAGTAAAATCACTATAAGGGAAGGAGGAAACTCGAAAGAGGTTCCTCCTGGCGCTCACGTCCATGACCCCAAATAATCTCTCAGTCCTCAAAGAGAGACCTGGAGAAGGAAACGTGCTGAAGCAAAGCCACAGAGGTCTCTGAGGTTTCCCTGGCCCCTCGCCCCTGTCCTGCCTGGCTGATGTCAGCATCTCTCTGTGAGGTCACCACCTCCCCACCACCTTTGACCAATAGTCTGAGGTCCTGCAAAAGGCCTTTGTGATGTCACTGCCACACCCCTCCCTTGCTGGGCTAATGTCTTGCCCCTGGCCAGGCACTTTGGAGGTTTGAGCTACTCCCTGTGGATCACCCCACTCAAAGAGCGTTCGTTCTAGGCAGCAAGCCGGTTAGACAGGAAAACATCAGACGCTGCTCCCAATACTACACTCAGTTTTTCAGAAATTAGTCGACTTCATGGTCAGAAGACACCATTAGAGCATCTAACCTGCATATCACAGGCCTCCTGTATGACATAACAGCTACTTTGGGGGCAAACACATTCCAGAAAGGCATCTAGTCTTCATTAAATGACATCAGGAGACGGTGAATCCACCACTTTCCTTGGTAGCTTGCTCCTGTGGTGAATCATCCTCGCTGTTGACTATTGTGCCTCAGTTGTAATATGAATTTGTCTCTTTTCACTTTCCAGCCATTGGGTCTTGTTATGCCTTTCTCTGCTCCATTCAAGAGCCCGTAAATACCCAATCTTTTCTCTCCATTAAGGCCCTTCAACATTTCAATGAAATCACCTTTCAATCTTCTTTTGATAAGCTAAACAGGTTGAGCTCTTTCAATAGCTCACTGGAAGGCATTTTTCTCCAGCCCTCAGAACATTTGGTGGCTCTTTGCTGCCCTAGCTCCAATTTCACAACATCTTTTTCAAATGAGGATACCAGAACTGGAGGCAGTATAAAGGTTGTATAAAGGTAAAATTAAAAAGGTTGCAGAGGAGTTTTTTTTAATTTCGGCTTTTGTTGCTAAAAATTTTGTCTCTCTGAGGTGAGAAACAACACTCCCCGAATGCCAAAATTTGAGCCATGAAAAGCGGCAGTGTGAACAGCGCATCATAGGTGGAGCTGTGCTCCCTGTGACAAAGCTCCTGCCACTCATTGGAGGTAGTTTGGCTTTGTTGCCGGGGAAGCTCTCTCTCAGCGATAAGGACGGACACACAGCGCACCTAACAATGGCATGGTTAGAGTGGCACAGCTGCACAGTGGTAAAGTGCGCGGTGTAGACACAGTCTCAGAGCTGGGGAAAGCCGACAGGCGCTGAGGATCACAGGGTTCAGACAGAGACATCCGTTAGGAGAGGAACTATTCACAGGGATTCTCTATAGCCTAGTAAGGTGGAGAGGATGGAAGATGATAATGTACAGGTAGGTTCTGATGAGAAACAGTGAAATGAAAGAGTCTCCCTCAATTACATCATGTAATAGCAGACAGCTAAAATGGGACACATTTTAGAAGTGCTTAAATACAAACGCTAAACGTCTAAGTACTAAGACTGGTGAATTTGAATGCCTGGTATTGAGTGACGATATTGATAGAATAGGCATCACAGAAACCCTTGCACCCCCTCCTGCACCCACATGGGGAGACTGACCTGTGTGCATGGAGCAGCTGGCATTGCTGCCCCACACTCTTCCCTGGAACGCTGCTCATCTGGGCACCCCTAGGGGCTGTGGGATGTGGGGGCAAGAAGTGAGATCATCCGAGCTCCCTGCATCCAGGTCACTTTCCTCAGCCGGGCTGCATAGCGGGAGGGCAGAGAGCAGCAGCTTCTGATGCTCCCCTCAAAGCACAGCCCAAGTGGGAAAAGTGACCAGGACGCATGGAGCACACAGGGTTGCTCCTTACTCCCCTCAAACCTCTATGGACCCATGGAGGAGCATTGGGGCAGGGGAGAGCAGTGAGCACCTTTGCACTGCCACACGGTGCCCTTTGACCCCTGGAGCAATGGGCGGCTATCGGGGGGCACCACCCCTAAGGCCGGCCAGGCTCCCCAGAACGAGCATCAGAAAACACAGAGACTGGCCACACAGTGAGCAGTGGTAGCCTGGGAGGCTCGTAATGGAGGCTCAGGGGGGAGGGGTGTCTTAACATTTTTTCCCAGATTTGGACCTTAGCGTCCAAAATATGGGTGTTAGCATGAAAACCTCCAAGCTTAGTTACCACCTTGGACCTGGTAAAGCTGCCACCAGCCAGGGATTTATACAGTGCCTGGCTCACTGTGGTCTCCCCAAAACCTTCCCCGGGGGACCCCCAGACTCAGATGCCTTGAGTCTCATAACAAAGGGGATTAAACCATTTCCCTTCACCCTCCTCCCCTCCAGGTGTTCCCTCCCTGGGTTCCTGGAGAGATATACAGAAGCAAGCTTCGTGAATCTCAACAGAGGGACTCCCCCCTCCCTGTTTCCAGTCCTGGAAATAGAAGTACCAAGATAGCTAATCTCTCTTCTCCCTTACCCAGAGGGTATGCAAAGTCAGGCTAGTAAACCTAACACAACGAGATTTTCCCCCTGACTTCTTCCTCCCACCAATTCCCTGGTGAGCTGCAGACTCAATTCCCTGGAGTCCCCACTAAAGAAAAAATCCAATAGGTCTTAAAAGAAATCTTTATATAAAGAGAAAGAAAAGGACATAAAAATGGTCTCTCTGTATTAAGGTGACAAATACAGGGTTATTTGCGTAAAAGAAAAAAATGAATAAACAGCCTTATCCTAAAAGAATACAATTTAAACATTCCAGCAACTACACACATGTAAATACAAAAAAAAAAACACAACAATATAAACTTATTGTCTTATTATCTTTGTACTTACAACTTGGAAACAGAAGATTAGAAAGGCAGGAGATAGAAAAATCACTCTCATAGCCGATACACCACAGACACAAGACAAAGAACAAAGAACTCACACACAAACTTCCCTCCACCCAGATTTGAAAAAGTCTTGTTTCCTGATTGGTCCTCTGGTCATGTGTTTTAGGTTACTGGTGTTACCCCTTTATAGGTAAAAGAACATTAACCCTTAGCTATCTGTTTATGACAAGGGGGCTCAGCCTCCCCAAACCTTGCACTGCCAAGGGGACAGTGGGGCCCATGATCAGGGGCCCTGGCCAAGTTAGGTCCCCCTGGAAAAGTCTCCCCTATGTCAGCCCCAGGGCTGGAGGAGCTCCCACTCCCTGCTATAGCCCGGGGGCTGCAGGAGGGGCACAGAGCTTCTCTGGTCTCAGGGCCACAGCGGGGCAGGGGTAAAGGAGTGATAGGGTGGGGCTGGTGGGGGAAGGAGTGGAACAGAAGTGACAGTGGATGGGGCCATGGGTGGAAGGGGGTAGAGCCACAGACAGAAGGTAGGGGCATGGTTCTGGTGCTGGTGCCCCCACACTTGTTCTCCCTTTCCCGGGGGTTTGGCATCACTAGCCCCGGATTAGCGAGTAGGGTTCAGTGGTCCCCATAATGTGAGGTGCGACTCCTAGGGGGACACAGAGGAACATTCATGGGGGCACCTCAGGACCTGAGCCAGCCCACAGAGAGGGCAGGGAGGGAGCACCACTCTGCCACAGCTCTTCCCCAAACCCAACCTCAGCCTGAGATTCTGGCTCCCAGCCCGGCGTCGACCCCTTTACCCCTGTCCGCACCCCTCTCCCCAGGAAGCAACAGCCCCACTCCTCCCAGCCCCGGTTCTTGACCGTGGCTTCCGAGGGGCCACAGCCATGGCTAAGAGGGCACAATGTGAAATGTTTGGGGACCACTGGTTTAGGATGACGTCCTCAATCACTTCTCCGCAGTCCAATAAAAGCTATTCCTCACTCACCTACCCCTCCATCAGGACGGACTAGGTATGTTCTGCTGCCCTTCACTCATACAGGAAGGAGAATAACATTTCATTCCACTCAATCCTAAAGTGATTTGTAACCCAAGACCAACCCAAACTGGTCATTTTGGGGAAGCGGCCCCATCATGCTGCATAGCTAGGCAGAGTAGGTGTGTCTATGCAAACACGGTCTGCTCCTGAAGTCTTTCCCCAGCTCCTCACTAGGTGAGAGAGGGGAGCTTATTCAGACCCTGCTTACGCATAGTATTGAAAAACTCCTTCGTGTCACTCTCTCTGCCGGCCTTAGATTTCTCCTCCTGTCCGTTTTTTGACAGCTCAGATGAGGTGACCGAGTGGTTAAGGTGATGGACTGTTACCCCATTATGCTCTGCCTGCATGGGTTCAAATCCCATTCTCATCAGAGGCATTTAGTCTTCACCCTCCTTGATAGACAACCATCTCCCCCTTTGGTACAATAACAGATCAAACAATGTTGCTTGTGTTACCCAAAATTGGGTCAGTTAGTAAGCTTACAGAGGACTAATAATGCCCCTCCCCCCAGAGTTTGGCAGAAAGCAGCACATTTATTAGCTTGATAGCTAAGCTCAAAAGAAGGGATGGGGGAGGGTGTCACACTCATACTCACGCTCCCAGGACAGGCCTGGCAGTGGAGATGTCAGGATCCTTTAAGGTAAGTGTCCCACAGCGCAGCGATGGACGGTGCGATGAAGATCAGTCTCCCTGAGATGCAATAGAATGTAACACAGCGAACCACTGGACAGATGGGCCGGGTGAAGGTCATTCACTGGAGGTACAAAGGAGAGTGGGAAAGCCACTTGACAGGCATTCAAAGAGGGAAAGGACACAAGCTGGGGGAGTTTAACAGACCTTTTGAGCATACAGGTTATACAGAGCATACAGATCACTGCTGCTCCTACAACATGATAAGTTCTCAAGCAGCATGTTTCTTACTTTGCCCATCTGTCAATTTTGATGATTATTGATGGAAATATTTTGCCATTGTGTTGTGTGTTTACACAGAAATTGACATTTACCAACAAATACACAATTCTTCCAAGCCTGCCTAGTCTGCAGTTGATGGGTTTAGAGGGACACATTCACTCTTCCAGGTCCCCATTCCAGGCCTGTGCTCTCCAGGTTGTCAACTTCCCTCACTGCTGGGATCCTTCCCTCATCTCCCCCCAAACCACTGCCCCACCCCCACTTCTGGGGTCCCCTCCCTACACTGTCTAACTCCACTGCTGGCAGGATCCCTTCCTGTTCCTTTCATTTCCTGCCTCCACTCTGGGCAAAAGCTCTGCACTCTTCCCACACCAGAAGTTGAACCCAGGCCACCTGGGTGAAAACCAGGAATCCTGACCAGTAGCCCATATGGGACTATTGTTGCATCTGACGAAGTGGGTATTCACCCACGACAGCTCATGCTCCAATACGTCTGTTAGTCTATAAGGTGCCACCGGATTCTTGGCTGCTATTATTACTACAACTCAGGCCTTGGCTACTCTGGAGAGTTACAGTGCAGGTGGTGGCTTTACAGCGCTGTAACTTACTCCCCGTCCACACTGGCAAGGCACATACAGCGCTGTATCTCCCTGGCTACAGTGCTGCATGTGCTCCACCTCGACGAGAGGAATAAAGAGAACAAAGCTGGCGATGCAGCGCTGGGGTGCCAGTGTAAACAGTGTTTAATCTTACTACGCTGTCACTGACCTCCGGAATCTTCCCATAATGCTTTGAAGTAGAGATAACGCTCTTTGTTTTGGTGTGATGCCTCTGTTTGTTTTGTTGTGAGCTCAAGGCTCCCGGAGCTGCTTATCTAAAAACCAAACACAGTTACTGTTTGCAGTGAATGAGCAGAGGCAGGGGGATCCCTTTGGAACACCCACAGCTGGTGTTTGCTTGAGGAGAGAAGCAGCCGGGTGGGCATGGTGGGGGGGGTCTGTTTTGGATCAGCGGCTTATCTGGTCTGTGAGGAAAAAAACAAAGGCGGCTATTTGCATTTAGTGAATGAGAGAGGGGTGGGGGAGGAGGCTTGAACTTGCCAGGCAGGGAGCTGACACAGTGTCAGCTCCAAAAACCCACTCGCTCTGTCTCCCCCATGCTCCGTGTCACACTCCACCCCACCCTCCTCTTTTGAAAAGCACATTGCAGCCACTTGAATGCTGGGATAGCTGCCCATAATGCACCACTCCCAACAGCGCTGCAAATGTGACCATGACAGAGTGCTGGTAGCTGTCAGTGTATCCACACTGCAGCGCTTTCCCTAAACAGCTGTAGGAAGACAGCTTTAACTCCCAGCGCTGGACAGCTGCAAGTGTAGCCAAACCCTCTCTAAGCCGACCCCTTATGAGAACAGCAGGGACTAGCATGACTAGATGTCCCGATTTTTGGGTCTTTTTCTTATATAGGTGCCTATTAACCCCACCCCCATCCCAATTTTTCACATTTGCTGTCGGGTCACCCTAACAGGAGTTGCACACAGGGCTGCATTAACCTTCAGGTGCTGAGGTTTCCCTATCTCCATTCCCAGAGCCTGTGATCTGGAAACAGACATCAGGGCTCCTAGGTGCTGCACAGACCATGACTGAGATCAGACCCCATATTATGCAAGGTGCTGTACAAACTCTGGGCAACACTGAGACACTCAGGAGGTTCCCCTCAATTTCCCTGAGCCTCTGCTTCCCAACTTCTTCTGAATCCCTCTGGCTCACCCCCCCCCCACAAAAAACCCACCTTTCCAAACAGTCCTTCTTTCCTTGCCCCCTGATTCTGGTTTCACACCCTGGGACCATCTCCTCTCTTTGTCTCTCCCACTCCAGGTGAAGCAGAGTTGGAGGCAACTGCAGCCACTGGAGTCAGCCTCAGCGAGCACTGCAGCCGGCGCCGGGGGAGGGGGAGTGTTTGCAGACACAGGAAGGGAGCAGAGGGTGCTGGGAAGAAGGCAGCAGGAGAACAAACCTCAGAGACCCAACACGGAGAAATTCAAGGGGGCGGGGCTCTGACACATCCCAGGTGCGGTCAGCTCCTAGGGGCGGGGCTCTGGCTCAGCAAGGGGTCGGGGCAGCTCCTCGGGGCGGGGCTCCAGCACAGAGCAGGGGCGGAGCAGCTCCTGGGGGCGGGGCTCCAGCACAGCCCATGGGCAGGGCAGCTCCTCGGGGCGGGGCTCTGGCACAGCCCATGGGCAGGGCAGCTCCTGGGTTTGGGGCTCTGGCACAGCCCGGGGGAGGGGCAGCTGCTGGAGGCGGGGCTCTGGCACAGCCCATGGGCAGGGCAGCTCCTGGGGGGCGGGGCTCTGGCTCAGCTCAGGGGCGGGGCAGCTCCTGGGGGCGGGGCTCTGGCACATTGTGACGCGGAGCCCGGGCTGAACAGCTGCTTCCTGGTTCTCCACGTGCTGCCAGCAGCGCTGGAGCTGCCCGAGCCGGAGTGTAGCCGCTGTTCTCAGCTGCAGCCAGGATCTGCCCCCGGCCCCGCTGGGATCCAGGTGGGGACAGAGACTGGGGCCCGGGGGTTCCCGTTGGTGTGGCTGGCGGGGGCAGGAGGGGAGAAGCCGGAGCTGCAGGCGGGGGAAGGGCGGTGGGACATTGTGACCCGGAGCCCCCGGGGAATGAGAGGCGCTGGGGGCAGGAAAGTGACTCTGCCCCAGAGAGCCTGTGAGAAGCCTTGAAGGCGCCTCGGCCCCAGTGGAGCTGCAGGAGGATCCGCCCACCCGCCCAGCTGGGATGGGGGGCCGGGCCCAGATGTCGTGTGGGGGGGAGGGGCGGACCACGGGCCAGGCGGGGGGGCGGTGTATTAAATCCCTCCCCATAGCAATGTGCTACTCCCGGGCACTGCGCATACCCAGTAACAGCCGCTGCAGCCGCTGCCCTTCCCCCTGCCCGGACCAGCCGTAACGTTCTGTGCCACGGGCTCTGTCTGTGCTTCCCCTGCTGGTTCCTGGTTTTGTTGCCATGCCCAGTGCACACAGCTGGGGGAGGGGATCCCTGGCACTAGGTGAGGGCATGCCAGGGAAGCAGAGTGATGGGTCGCACTGTAAAGCATCAGGGGGTCACACTGGGCAGAGGAGGGGGTCCCAGGCAAATGTCAGGGTAGATCGTTCTGGAGGGTGGGGAAGTTCCTAGGCAGGCAGTGAGGGACTGAGTTCCCAGTGGGGGGGGTCCCTTGAGGGGGCCCCTGGCTGCTGGGGGCTCTTTGTTGGGGGAACCCTTTGGGATTCCCAACCTGGCAATCATGGTGTGGTGGGGGTTCTCTGGCCGGTGGGTCTTTGAGGGGTATCTGGGGTCCCTGGCCAGGGACTCTGGGGGCTGCATCCCAGGGAATATCTGATGAGATCCTGGCTGGGGGGTGTCTGGGGCCCCTGGCTGGGGGGTCTGGGCTCTGGGTACTAGGGGGTGTCTGGGGGCTCCTGCTAACCATGATCCTTCTCTCTGGTCAACTTGTACCATAGTTCTGGCTCCTAGTCACCAGGTCACCAAGTCCATTCCCCAGTCACGTGCCCTGTCACTATGAAAATTTCTGTCCACTTAGCAAACACTGTTAGTGTGAAAGCACAGAATTTACTTTTCTCCTCTTTTGAAAACTGCAGGAACTTTCGGTTCCGTTTGGAAAATTTTTGCCCCCAGTCCTTGTCCTAGATCTGCGGGGGTGAGGTAGGTGGGAAGGGAGTCAGCACTGCCACACGATGGTCTTTTCCACAGCGTTCTGAACTCATTCTTTCTGAAATCCGGTGTCATTGAGACCGTTGTTAATCCAGAGTCACTGTATGGAAAGACAAGGAGTGATTCCAGATGGACAGTGGGTCAAATGAGATCAGCCATTCTCCCTGTGAGGAGGGGCTCCCATTAGCTGCTCTCCCCAGAGAGCTAAAGGAGGGAAGCTGCTGAAACACTCTGTCCCTCTCTGCTCAGGATATTGGGGTTCAGCTTCCTGGGTCAGATGCTGCAGCCTCCATTGTGATCTGGGAGACCAGGCTTGGCAGCTGCTGCTCCCCCAGTGGGGCTCTGTGCTGGGAAGTGACCTTAATTAAAGCTTCTTCTCTGCCCGGCCCAGGGGATGACCTTCTGCAGCTGGTCCTAGCCCCCTAGGGCAGTCCTGGGTCCTGTTACTACTAAATTCTGAGCCAGAGTCTCCAGGTAACTGAAAGACCTCAGGGAATGTCCTAGGGTCTGGCAAGAAAGTGACTCTGCACAAACACCACCACCTCATTTCTCCTCCCATTAGCGGTTGCCAGGAGGAAATCCAGCCATGGGAGAGCAAAGCCCCCAGGAATGGGACTGTCCCAGCCAGAGGGGCAGGGAGAGAGGACAGGGGAAGGAGAGACTGAAAGGGGCAGTGGGAGAAATGAATGTGCGGGAGAGATTTCCAGCTCTCTAGTCCACCCAGACACATGTATTGCTGCATCCTGGGGCAGAACCACTTTCCAGTGAACAAAACAAGGATCAGACAGAGCAAAAGCCAGTTTCTGACTCCATATTCCCCCTGCTGGGGTGTGGCTGCCGTGGGGTCAGTGTCTGAGGGAATCCCCCACAGTGACTCCTTTGGTTCTGCTCTTTTCTAGCCTTGTGTTCAGAGAAGGGGTGAGGGGAGAGAGAAGGGAGGTTAAAAATGTGTCTGTGGACTTAGCGTGGCAGGAGGGGCCAGGTCTAAATTGTAATAAACAGACTGAGCATTTCCCAGCATGACAGAATCTAGGGTGTCTGTCTGCAGGGAAAGGGTCTGGGGGAATTGTTATGTGAAATTAACTAAAACCGGTTCTGAAACGCCCAGAACTTCCCTTCTCCCCCAGACAGGCTGCAGAATGTTTTGCTCCAGCTCATCCCAGCCTGGCGTGGGACAGAGAAGAGAAATGGCTGCAGTGGAGTCAGTCCAGGTAGAGATTATCGGGGGGTTGCTGGTGGGTTCCTGCTGGAGGAAAGGGAGAGCAAATACACCAGAGGTGGGAAGGTTTGCAGAGTCTGGTTTGGAGGTTGGAGCGGGGCAGGAAATTCACAGCGTGGGGAAAGGAGGAGGCCAGGGTGTGGCAGACCTGCTGGGAGTTATTTACTAAGTGGCCTAGATTCTAGGAACAGACCCAGGAGGTTTGGAGGTGGAAATGCCCTAATTTGTGAAGAGAGAAAATAACCCACCTACATGGAGCTAGTCAAACTGACCAGACCCCTAGTGCTGGAGCCTGACCTCATTAACCATCAGCTGCTGTGAGATATAAGGGGACACCCATGAGTCAGGCTTATTGGAGCTGCCTCTCCTTTCATATCCCGCTCCTCACAATGAGAAGGGTGTTGGGCATCCTACCAGCGAGCTCTCCCTGGACCCTGCTAGGGGCTCCATCTCCTGTATCAGTCAGTGGCTAGTAGGGGGGTGATGGATATGCTGGGAGAGATAAGGGGCCTGGTTAAGATAAAGCATCAAACAAGTTTATTAACTGCAGAAAGATAGATTAAGTGATTATAAGTGATAACAAACAGATCAAAGCAGATTAAGTGAGTATAAGTGATAATCACTTATAACAGATCAAAGCAGATTACTCAGACCAAAACTCAGACTAAGCCTAACATACTAGATGGATAGAATTTGAATTAGCAATTTCTCACCCTGACTGATGGTACAAGCAGTCCCCCAAGTTTCCATACACAACCTAGAAATCTCTTGATCCTGGGAGCAGCACTTCCCCCACATCCGTTTTTGTTTCTCAGGTGTTTCCAGAAGTTCTCTTGTGTGGAGAATGAGGCCAAGAGATGATGTCACACCCCACCTTATGTAGCTTTTCCATATGGTGGGAACCTTTTGTTCCAAACTCAGTTCCTAGTCCAGTTTGTGGAAAAATACAGGTACTAAAATGGAGTTTAGTGTCATGTGGTCTGGTCACAGGCCCTGCTGAGTCATAGTAGCCATGACTCATAGGCTGGCTGAAACATTCACAGGAAGGCTAAGCTCTTCCACAGTCCATTGTCTTTGTTGAGCCATCAGCACTGTCTGGCTTCTTCATTGTTGTACCTGAAAGGCTCATTGTGGGTGTTACCCAGAGTAAGCACATTTGAAATACAGATCCAGAGTCAATATCCATAACTTCAGATACGAACATGATATGTGCACACAAATAGGATAATCATATTCAGCAAATCAGAACTTTTCCAGTGACACCACACATGATGCATCTTCTACAAAATAGATCATAATTATGTCCTAATCATATTATAATCATACCACTATGATGAATATGGGGGTGTAGTGTCAGAAATGTCCTAATTTCAAGGCACAGGAGTTGGGAATGGAACTTCCCCTCTTTGTGGAACAGGAAATAACCCTCCAGCCAGGGCTGGGACAACTTCCCAGACTCTCAGTGATGGAGCCTGAATCTACTGACATTTCATTAATTACCACCAACCCCAATCTTTGTGGTAACTGTAAACTTTATCAGTGATGATTTTGTACTCTCTTCTAAGTCATGGATAAGAATGTTAAACAGCACAGGGCCAAGAACCAATCCCTGCAGGAACCTGCTAGAAAGAAATCCACTCGATCATGGTTCCCCATTTACTATCAGAGTTTTTAATCTATTTAATGTATGCCGTGTTTATTTTGTATCATTCTAGTTTTTTTAGTAAAAATATTGTGCTAATCAAGTCATGTCCCTTACGGAAGTTTAGGTATATTACATCAATACTATTAGCTGCAACCAAACTTTTGATCTCATCCAATAAGGATATCCCGTTAGTTTGATAGGCTCTGTTTTCTCTAAACCTTTGTTAATGGGCACTACAATTCTGACCTTCTAACTTCTATTCTTTATGATTGACTTCCCCTTTCTTCCATATATTTTATTTGGAGAGTGCTTGGATTCCTACCAGGGAGCCACTATCAGGGTCCAGAGACAGCCCCATCTCCTATATTAAGCTCTGGCTAGTAGCTCTGTGATAAATGTGAAGACCCTGCTTCTGTCTGTCAGATGGGAGACACAAAGGTTCTCTCTTTCTACCCTCTGATGCCTCCTGACTGCTGTAAGCAAGGTGGAGTGGGACTCTGTTAACATGTGCCTCCCGGAGCTTCCATTTCCCTGGTGCTGCTGTTTCGTGAATAGTGGGGTTGTGAGTGGGTCAGCAGGTACTGAGTATTGGACTCCTGCTCTTTCAGGGGCCGGTGACCTTCGAGGAGGTGTCTGTGTATTTCTCCAGGGAAGAGGGGACTCTGCTGGACCCCACTCAGAGAGCCCTCTACAGAGATGTCATGCAGGGGAACTATGAGACGATGGTCTTGCTGGGTAAGGATTCCTGTCCCTTCTGTTCTTGGAAGGGGAAATGAAGAGTGAAGGTTCATGCCACCCCCACAATGCCATCCGTACCCTGTCCTGTTTCAGCATCACCCCAATAGGCCAGTAACATACATACTACCAGAGACCCTCCTCTGCTGCAGAACACTTTGGGAACAGAGCACAGGAGCAGCATCACACAATGTCAAATATCTCCTCTTTACTCAAGTAAAACTGGGGTTAGGTCCAGCATAATGAACAGAAGCTTCCTACCCCCAGCCTTCTCTCAAACCCTGACCCTTCTCTACCCAAAGCAGAATGTGCTTGGGGTGTAACAAGCAGGCGGCTGGAGTCAGAGCTGCCAGTCCAGGGTTACTTATCATACAGAAACTCAGTGCGTCCTTGAACGCTGGCTGGGAGTATCCAGACAGGGGAGCTCCAGCAGCAGAAAACTGAATCTCACCCAGGATTACAGATGACACAACTCCTCGCTGATCTGGATTGCAACCCAGCATGTGAAAATGGCCTAGGTTGGTAGTGACATTTCTTGAGACATGGAGAGTCTTGCTCCCATATCACCAGGTGTAATAAAATTAACAGGAAAGGCCAAATATGGAAAACTGATTGTTCAGCTTGCTTTTGACCTGCATCATATTTTGCAATATATTCCAAATAAGGAAATTAACGTGCAACGTATGTGTTATTGTTTGTGGATTTAAGCTGTAAAAGGCTTGTGTGATTTTTAGCTCGGGAACAGTATTCCAATAGCTGTTGCCCCCTGCGTGCTTGTAACCAAAAAAAGAGCCTAAGGCTGAGCTGATTCAAATATTAATCCTGTGGTCGTTTTCCACAACAGCCTCAATAGGTCCCTGTGATGGAATGTAAGGCTACATCTAGACTACCCACCGTATCGGCGGGTTAAAATCGATTGCTCGGGGATCGATATGTCACATCTCATCTAGACGCCATATATCGATCCCCGAGCGCGCTTATATCGATTCCGGAACAACACCAACCCCAACGGAGTTGCTGATTTGACAGGGGGAGCCGCGGACATCGATCCTATGTGGTGAGGATGGGTGAGTAATCCGATCTTAGATATTCGACTTCAGTTACGTTATTCACGTAGCTGAATTTGCGTATCTAAGATCGATTTTCCCCCGTAGTGTAGACCAGCCCTTAATGTCTTCATACCTTCCCCCTGCAGGAGAATGGCTGTTTGACCAGCTGTTTGCTTTGCTGTCTCTGAGGAACTGGTCTGTGGGTGTTCCCCAGAACTGTAACTTTTTCAGTAATATCATACTGTAAAATCTCACAATTTTACATACAGTGTTACTACACATTTTAACAGGAGGATAATATTCAGTAGGTTATGCGTTTTCTAATGATACCTCACAAGCCATTTTCCACTAGCAGGGTCTTCTCTGTTCACAGAATTTCTGATAGTTTGATGTCTGCTGGCACTGGAGATCACTATTTTGGCATCTCTCTCTCTGTCTCAGTGAGCACCCGCTGTGGTTGTTGAAAGTCTGTGATGGGATCTATGGGATGCAACTGAACAGTGGGACCCCTGAGCCCTTTGTCCCACCACCTGGGCTCCCTATCACACGTGTGATGCTTAGACAAGCTGTGAATCTCTGGCAGATATTGCACTTACACAGACATCCGTAGGTAGGGACACAGCCAACTGAATTACATGAATGCTTCTGCAGCCACTCATAACACTAATGATAGAAAGTCGCCCCCCCTACAGCTCTGCAGCCTTGCACCCCTGGATCATACCATCTTGCCTTAATCAGAAGCCTGATCAGTGTGAGTTTATTACACAGGGTCCACCCCTCCCTCACTGTGAATAGTACATGAACCAGCCTTGTAATGGAGCTGAGATTTCCCAAGAACTTCAAGCAAAATACACCAGTTTAAGTAGAGCATAAAACAGATTTATTAACTACAGAAAGATGGAGTTTTAAGGATTATAAGTGGTAGGAATAAAAGATCAAAGTAAATTACCATGGAAATTAAAGATAAATTCACAATCTAAACTTTACAGTTACCTTATTACACTAGGGCGTCGTTCAGTTATGCACACAAGAAGGCTTAATGCTCGAGCTGCTGCACATGCTGGGCAGGCTTAAGGTCGGGCTCCCCATGGCAGGAGAGAAGAAGACTCGGCCCCTGGAGGGGCAGGCTGGGGCTTCCTGGATCCCATTTGCTCACAGCCAGCGCCCTGCCCCCACTCCCAAGTCATCCTTGGCGCCCCCAGGTCGGCCAGAATGGAGCAGCAGTTTTCATTGCACTACGTCCACTTATGGCTTACAGGCAACTCCCAGACTCACCACAGTCCACCATCTCGGCCAGAAAGGAGCCCACTCAGCCTCACCATTGCTGCTTTTCCTTCCCCCCAGAACCCCGCTTCTCCTGGGCTGCAAGTAGCCATCCCTGGGATGCCAACAGGCAGCCACAGGGGTCTGTCTCCCAGCAGCCAACCGCACCTCCATGGGTTCAGCCCTCAGAAGGGCAGGTGGGGGTTTCCTGGATCCCAGTTGCTCACAGCCAGCCCAGCCTCCACCTCTAAAACCATCAGTCATGCCCCCAGGTTGGCCATAAAGGAGCCGCCATTCTCCACTTTGACTCAGCTTTGCTTCTTTTCCTTTCACCCAGAACCTCCCTTCTTCTCCTGGGCTGCAAGTAGCCACTCCTGGGAAGCCAAGAGGCAGGCACAGGATTCTACCTCCCAGCAGCCAACCACACCTCCCCAGGCTTTGCAGAATGAAGGGTGGTGCTCTACTAACCCCACTTAGCCGCACAGCTTCTTCCCTGCCTTCCTCAGCTCAACTTTCCTCTATTGCCCCATTTCTGCCTCACGTCCTCCTTTGGCCCGTCACGCAAAGGAGCCCAGCAGGAAGTGAGAGCCTCTATAGGCCAACCTCCAACATCAGAGGTGGCCACCAAGCCACAAGCCTCCAAATGGTGACTGGCCTAACTACTCTAGGTTCTCCAGCCTGACACCAAGGTGCTTTCTCCACTGCTGTAAGCATCCTCCGTCATGCAGGGGTTGGAGTTGTCCCAGGGACAGGCCAATAGGAGGAGTGGCCTTTCTGAATAACAAGGAGATCTGGGAAAAGGAAGCCAGCATGTTTCTGCCTGGTTTTGAACCAGAGACCTTTTGCGTGTTAGGCAAATGTGATAACCACTACACTACAGAAACTCCACCTACTGGGTTGCTCACTCTGGCACAGACCGATGGACAAATCTAGATAATGTGGTGGTAGCCCCTCGATAGGTCAGCTGGCGGAGCAGAGGACTGGAGCCAGCACTCAGGAATTCGTCCTTACCTCGCCCGTGTGACTCCAGCTTGAGGGAGAGCTTCTTTTTCTTCTCCTTGCTGACAAAGAGCAAGAGAAGAATGAAAGGTCAGGTGGGCCAACTCGGTGCAGAAGCCCATGCTGTCTTTTCCTGCTGCATAGCCTGAAATGAGGGACTCGTGGCAGTTAAAGGAACTGCTGCACTCTCAGAAAACATCCCGCCCGTGCATAAAGGAGGATAGAAGAGCCTGTTAGTCTAGCACGCTCCCAGCTGAACTGTTTCAGCAGCTGCTAGGTTTCTTTTTGACCTGTTACTTTTCTGTCTGGGATGTTGTGGTCAGCTGTGGCACAGAAAAAGGACGTCATTGGGAGCTGCCCATGAAGATAAGATTAACTTTTGCCTTCCTTGCTCGGCTTTACTTGCTTCCTCACCCTATTCCTGCCTTAGTTCCTGTGTTACCTGAAGGCAACGGGGGCCAGGCAGTACGAAGAGGAAGTTAGACAGCTAGACCCTGGTGGCAAAAGTTCTACCACCGCTTGCCACCCCACTCTCTTCTCCCAGCTTCACATATTGACTGCCAGGGACTTGGTGCCCAGCTGTGCAACGGAAGGCAGTGGACAGAGCCACCCTCGCCTTGAAGCTCTGGCTCATTAAACCGTATCTTCAGTCGCTGATGGCCAATGAGAGACCAACAGCGCTTGCTATTTTAGCACTTGAAAATGCCATTGGTCAGTCACTGGATCTCTTTAATGCTGTTACATAACAAATGAAAATAGAATCTCAGTGTGACATTCTGTACCTTTGGGGGAGTGTGCTGTAACCCCCATATTCCTCATTTTCATATAATCGTGATCTTATATACAGAGCATAACTTGTAAAGTATCAGGGGAAAGGATATGATCTGCTGAAAGTCATTTCTCTACCCATAGATGTTTACCATTCATGCATATGAAGTTATGAGAATTGTGCAGTGTGGTTATCACTATGCTGTAAGGTGGGGGAGTCAGCCAATTATTAGTTCCCCAGTGACAACAGCAAGGAAAGTAACCAACACCCAGACAGGGTGTAAAACAACCCATCAACAGCCATTGTTCAGCAAGGGAGCTACAGTGCAATCACTTACCTGCAAGAGGACACCCCAGGGGAATTGCTCAGACTTCCTTGGAGAGACGCAGTGATGCAAACCTGAATCTGAAGGGGGAGCAAAGCCAAGAGGGAAGAAAGGACATGATAAAAGCAGAGACATTTGCCATGCTTTGTCTCTCTCGTCCACCTACATCTACAGACAACCCCACACCAAGCAACTGAAGCGCTGACGAAAGGGGAGAGCCTGGCTGAAAAGCCACCAGCCGGCCTGTGGTGAGAAGCATCTTAGTTTGTAAGGGCATTGAAAGGGTTAAGATCAGCTTAGAGTGCATTTTGCTTTTATTTCACAAAAACAACGAGGAGTCCGGTGACACCTTAAGAACTAACAGATTTATTTGGACACAAGCATTCGTGGGTAAAAAGCCCTCTTCTTCAGATGCATGGAGTGAAAATTGCAGATAGAGGCATAAATATATATTGGAATATGATGTAAAGGGAGTTACCATACAAGGGGAGAACCAGTGTTGAAGGCTAATTCAGTCAGGGTGGATGTGGCTCTCTCCAAGTAATTGACAGGGAGGTGTTAATACCAAGAGAGGGAAAATTGCTTTTGTAGTGAGCCAGTCACCCCCAGTCCCTCTTCAAGCTCAAATTAATGGTGTTAAGTTTGCAGATCAGTTGTAACTCTGCAATTTCTCTTTGAAGTCTGTTTTTGAAGTTTTTTGAATGGCTTCTTTTAAATGGCTACTTTGAATGGCTACGTTTAATTGTGTTATTGAATATGAACATGTAAATGTGTTATGGAAGTCCCATGTGGTCTAGTGGTTAGGATTCTTGGCTTTCACCCAGACAGCCTGGGTTCAATTCCCCACACAGGAACAATGCCGAGCTTCTCCTTGGAGGGGAGAGAGGAAACAAAAAGAATGGGAAGGGATCCTGTCAGCAGCAGAGCTGGATAGAGTTGGGAGCAGTACTGGATTTGACATGGTGCCATAGTGCTAGGCCCAAGCTCTGAAGGGACCTGTAACAGTAACTTCCTCCCCTCTGCAGAAAGGGAGCCTCAGAGCAGCCTTGATTCAGTAGGGGAGATGAGAATCCATAGGGCCCTGGGAGCTGTAGTTCCTTGCCCAGCTCCCTCCCTTGGAGCAGAGAAGGAACATCTCCCTGCATTCACTTGGCTGCTATCAACAGGAAAGGGTGGGGGGAAGCTGTGAGACTCCATGCGCTGCAGCTTGCTGTGGCTGGGTGGCGGGGTGCCACCTGTGAATAGGGAAGAGGTGTGACCAAGGAGCAGAAGGCTTTGGCCCAGGTAGCACCCTCAGAAGACTTCCCCAGACAGGCTGAGGGATGCTGGTGTGACCTCGCCTGGCAGCCCCCAAAGATGGAACTGGGTGGACTAACTGGACAGGGCCCCTCTCTATGTGAAGCTGGGAAAGGGAGGTATGTGGATCCCACCAGAAGGTAAAATGGTAAGTAAGGAAGGGGAGGCTCTAGTGGACCTGGACAGCTTCAGATACAGGACAGGAGGATTTCCACTTCTGAGCCATGACAATAGAAATTGACTTATCCTTTCCAGATGTATCTAATATTCATAAAGGGAATCTAGCCCCTGCCTTCCAGATCTGAACACCTCAAAATCAGGAGTGCTCAAGCTCAATTTGGGCAGCTTGGGCAGCTGTTACTTCATTTCTCCCAAATCAAATATGCTGATCCACTGTCATTTACTGTAGAAAAAGTAGGAGAAAATTGAGCAACAAACGTTGGGGTCTTCACAGTGCTAACGAGGGCTGGAATTGCTATTTTCAACAGCCATTACACTTTTTTTTTTAGTTTTGTTTGTTTAAAAGGAAGACAGTGATATTGCACTGGCAAATTCCCCATAGAAACAAAGAATGAAACAAAAGAATAATAAAGGCACCTCAACTTTCCTCATTTATGTAGGACAGTCTTATTAGATGGATCCAGACATCTTCCAATCACAGAAGCTGATAATTGTTCCACTTTACTGCAGTTCTGTAACCATGCAGGAACCTAGAGGAGGAAAGTGCCTAACTCCAGAGTCTGCAGCTGCCTAGGGCCAGTGCTGAGGATTTAGAGTCCCTAGTGCTGCCCTTGCAAGGTTCATGCATGCTCTGCCTTGGCATTGCCTCCGCTCCTGCGGCTAGTAGCTGCAGCTGTCTAAGGCTGGCCTCTGGCAGTTGCCCCATGGCTGTAGCTAGAGAAACTACAAGTGGCTCTATGACTCCTGGGGCCATTAAGCTAGATCACCTAAAGACACTGGAGTTAACCTCAAGGAACAGAGGTCACCAGTAGGAAAGGAATGTCGGGGGAGCAGGGAAGGCGGGAGCAGGTCAGGCTTGCAGAGGGAGCTTCCAGCTGGTTGGGAGCATGTCCAAAGTAGAAAGGAAACAAGTATGGGGAGAGGTGGTGGTGACCAGGTAGCAGACTAGCATGTAGATGGGAGCAGAGGGAGAGACGCTGGTGTCTTCAGATTCCCAAGGGCTAAGTCCTCACTTTGGGGAAATGGTGTTTGCAGGTGGCTTGCTCACATGGCAGGATGGGGGCTGAGGGAGGGATCTGTCAGAACTGATCAGGTGTCTGCTGGCTTTAGGACTTTGAGCTGAGACTAGGACCACATGCAGTGACTGGTGACATGGGGGGGTACTGGAGACACGGCTAGAGAAGGTCTGAATGAGGAAAGAGATAAATCTGTGGGGAGTTTCCTTGGTCACTATGAAAGTTCTGCTCACTGTAGACACTGGTAAACCCACATGGGTGTACAGCTCAATAAGAAAACCCGCGGGCTGAGGGAGCTGTGTTTGGCAATGCATATAGTCATGGAGGGGTGTGTGATCAAAATGAAAAATGTCTCTGAGGTTCAGTACCGGCTATACGAAGGGACCAATGGCACTGCCCTACCAGGCCCACACTCGGAGCCCACAGTGACTACACTGGGGCCCACAAATATGTTTGGTGCCAGGGCCAACAAAAGGTTAATCCGGCCCTGACTGCCTGAGCACTATTTCAGCCTCACATTTTTGGGTGGAACTCCCACAGTGAGAGCTGCAGAGCACTCCCCCGCAACACACACGCACACACTCGTCCTGGTGTTGGGAGGGGAACAGGAGAAAGGACAAAAGAAGAGATGAAGAGAAAGGAGGGAGGGACAGGTGGATGGAGGAAACGGTGAAACACAAAGGACAAACCCAAATGTCCCCATGATTCTAAGGGACAAAATCCCAGGTGCGGAATAAAATTCTGCCTCCTTAAGCTCATGTTTTCCATGCCTAGAATTCAACTCTCACCAGATGGATCAGACTGAACAGGTTTCACACCTCCAGGAGGCTCTTACCTTCTAAACAGGGACTGCTGTTTTCTAGTAAAATCACTACAAGGGAAGGAGAAAACTGGAAAGAGGTTTCTCCTGGTGCTCACGTCCATGAACCCTTATACTCTCTCAGTCCTCAGACAGAGACCTGGAGAAGGAGACTTGCTGAAGCAAAGCCACAGGGGTCTCTGAGGTTTCCCTAGCCCCTTGCCCCTGACTGATGTCAGGATCTCTCTGTGAGGTCACCAACTGCTCACAAATAGTCTTGGACCAATAGTGTGAGGTCCTGCAAAAGGCCTTTGTAATGTCACTGCCACACCGCGACCTTGCTGTGCCAATGTCCTGCCCCTGGCCAGGCACTTTGGAGCTTTGAGCTACTCCCTGTGGATCACTTCACTCAAGGAGCTTTTCTATAGAGCATCCTCAGATGTCTAAGCACACGAGTGCCATGGCAATGAACTGACACACATGGCACCAAGATCAGATCATTAGTAGACTAACCTATAGGAGAAGGACACCCCAGCATTAGTAGGGGAGAAATACCTACTGAACATGCATTACACCTAGCAGCCCCTGCGTGGGGTCGGGTGGGGGCTGCAGAGGGGGGAGACCTGGGAAAGGGATGGATGGAAAATGTCTGTGGAGCCGGGACATGGCCGGGGGGCGAGGGGAGAAGAGCAGGTGACCCCTGAGGAGCGGGGAGAAAAAGGGAGGGCTGAGATCCCCTCGGAATTACCACTGCCCCCTCCGTGGAGACCCCCCTCCTCTCCTGTCCTGCCCCCTTTCTCCCTAGAGAGCAACAAGCAACATTCAGGCTGACACCCCCTTCCCTCAAACCCCTGAGAAGTTCCCTATTCCCCTCCCCCCTTTGTGCCCCATTTTCTCTCCCCTTTGCCAATGGCCAGTTCAGATTTCAGGTTTGGGGTGTTTCCCCCCATTTTCACCTACAGTGATTTGTCCTTGTGTAGGTGGGAAGGTT
>NC_066624.1:48552060-48625420 GCF_025201925.1 Gopherus flavomarginatus
GCTCGAGCTGCTGCACATGCTGGGCAGGCTTAAGGTCGGGCTCCTCATGGCAGGAGAGAAGAAGACTCGGCCCCTGGAGGGGCAGGCTGGGGCTTCCTGGATCCCATTTGCTCACAGCCAGCGCCCTGCCCCCATCTCCCAAGTCATCCATGGCGCCCCCAGGTCGGCCAGAATGGAGCAAGCAGTTTTCACTGCACTACGTCCACATTATGGCTTACAGGCAACTCCCAGACTCACCACAGTCCACCATCTCGGCCAGAAAGGAGCCCACTCAGCCTCACCATTGCTGCTTTTCCTTCCCCCCCAGAACCCCGCTTCTCCTGGGCTGCAAGTAGCCATCCCTGGGATGCCAACATGCAGCCACAGGGGGTCTGTCTCTCAGCAGCCAACCGCACCTCCATGGGTTCAGCCCTCAGAAGGGCAGGTGGGGGTTTCCTGGATCCCAGTTGCTCACAGCCAGCCCAGCCTCCACCTCTAAAACCATCAGTCATGCCCCCCAGGTTGGCCATAAAGGAGCCGCCATTCTCCACTTGGACTCAGCTTTGCTTGTTTTCCTTTCACCCAGAACCTCCCTTCTTCTCCTGGGCTGCAAGTAGCCACTCCTGGGAAGCCAAGAGGCAGGCACAGGATTCTACCTCCCAGCAGCCACCACACCTCCCCAGGCTTTGCAGAATGAAGGTGGGTGCTCTACTAACCCCACTTAGCCCGCACAGCTTCTTCCCTGCCTTCCTCAGCTCAACTTTCCTCTATTGCCCCATTCCTGCCTCACTTCCTCTTTGGCCAGTCACGCAAAGGAGCCCAGCAGGAAGTGAGAGCCTCTATAGGCCAACCTCCAACAGCAGAGGTGGCCAAGCAACAAGCCTCCAATGGTGACTGGCCTAACTACTCTAGGTTCTCCAGCCTGACACCAAGGTGCTTTCTCCACTGCTGTCAGCATCCTCTGTCATGCAGGGGTTGGAGTTATCCCAGGGACAGGCCAATAGGAGGAGTGCCCTTTCTGAATAACAAGGGGATCTGGGAAAAGAAAGCCAGCATGTTTCTGCCTGGTTTTGAACCAGGACCTTTTGCGTGTTAGGCAAATGTGATAACCACTACACTACAGAAACTCCACCTGTCTGGAGTCTTCGATTTCTGGGACATGGATTTACTTTCTCTGTGTTGTAAGAGGCTCTGTCATAATGAGTGTCTGTGATGTTACCCAGAGTACAATCTGGACTGTTAAATAGCTGTCCCCTCAGTCCTCCAGCATGGGGTGCCTTTTCCACTGTTTTCCCACGAGAACAGCCCCTCTTGGCCAATTAACACACAGTCTCCAGCATGTAACTCACTCCCAGCTACACAGTATTGAGTGCTGCTAGACAGCCACTCATGAATTACACCTCAGGAGAAAACCAGCAAATTCTCAAGTGCCCAACTTTCCCCCAGAAATGTGCATCTTGCACTGTCCAGCACGCTACTGAACGACCCAAGCTCATATGAAGTCTGTCATTTCATCAGCGGAAAATGACATGCACCAGCTTGTTATCCCAAACAGAGTTTCCAACACACTTCAATCCACACATACTGGTTAGATGAACAATAAACCAAGATTGTTAACTACCAAAAACTAAAACTAGGCCCAGTCCATGAAAGGGGCACTCCCAGGAGAGACTGTATAAAGGCTGGAACATGAAACACCTTTGTAAAGCTGAGACAGCTGCCTTGGGGACAATGACAGGGAGAATCCCCCAAAGTGACTCCTTTGTTTTCTGCTCTTCTCTGGCCTCCGATTGTTCCTTCCAACGTGGAGTACTTTGCACTTGTTTCTACTGAATTTGATCCTATTTACTTCAGATCATTTCTCCGTTTGTCCAGATCATTTTGAATTTTAATCCAATCCTCCAAAGCACTTGCAACCCCTCCCAGCTTGGTGTTGTCCGCAAACTTGATACGTGTTACTTGATACTTGATAGTGCTAGAACCAAGCTCTGAAGGGACCTGTAACAGTAACTTCCTCCCCTCTGCAGAATGGGAGCCTCAGAGCAGCCTGGATTCAGTAGGGGAGCTGAAAACCCCACAGGGCCCTGGGAGCTGTAGTTCCTTGCCCAGCTCCCTGCCTTGGAGCAGAGAAGGAACATTTCCCAGCATTCCCTTGGCTGCTATCAACAGGAAAGGGAGGGGGGAAGCTGTGAGACTCCATGCGCTGCAGCTTGCTGTGGCTGGGGGGCTGGCTGCTAGAAGGTGGTGCCACCTGTGAATAGGGAAGAGGTGTGACCAAGGAGTAGAAGGTTTTGGCCCAGGTAGCACCCTCAGAAG
Source organism: Gopherus flavomarginatus (assembly GCF_025201925.1). NCBI lineage: Eukaryota > Metazoa > Chordata > Testudines > Testudinidae > Gopherus > Gopherus flavomarginatus. The sequence goes on from NC_066624.1 coordinate 48,554,356, forward strand.
ACTTCCCCAGACAGGCTTAGGGATGCTGGTGTGACCTCGCCTGGCAGCCCCCAAAGATGGAACTGGGTGGACTAACTGGACAGGGCCCCTCTCTATCTGAAGCTGGGCAAGGGAGGTATGTGGATCCCACCAGAAGGTAAAATGGTAAGTAAGGAAGGGGAGGCTCTACCGGACCTGGACAGCTTCAGATACGGGACAGGAGGATTTCCACTTCTGAGCCATGAAAATAGAAATTGACTTTTCCTTTCCAGATGTATCTAATATTCATAAAGGGAATCTAGCCCCTGCCTTCCAGATCTGAACACCTCAAAATCAGGAGTGCTCAAGCTCAATATGGGCAGCTTTTTCTTCATTTCTCCCAAATCAAATATGCTGATCCACTGCCATTTACTGTAGAAAAAGTAGGAGAAAATTGAGCAACAAACGTTGGGGTCTTCACAGTGCTAACGAGGGCTGGAATTGCTATTTTCAACAGCCATTACACTTTTTTTTTTTAGTTTTGTTTGTTTAAAAGGAAGATAGTGATATTGCACTGGCAAATTCCCCATAGAAACAAAGAATGGAACAAAAGAATAATAAAGGCACCTCAACTTTCCTCATTTATGTAGGACAGTCTTATTAGATGGATCCAGACATCTTCCAATCACAGAAGCTGATAATTGTTCGACTTTACTGCAGTTCTGTAACCATGCAGGAACCTAGAGGAGGAAAGTGCCTAACTCCAGAGTCTGCAGCTGCCTAGGGCCAGTGCTGAGGATTTAGAGTCCCTAGTGCTGCCCTTGCAAGGTTCAAGCATGCTCAGCCTTGGCATTGCCTCCGCTCCTGCGGCTAGTAGCTGCAGCTGTCTAAGGCTGGCCTCTGGCAGTTGCCCCATGGCTGTAGCTAGAGAAACTACAAGTGGCTCTATGACTCCTGGGGCCATTAAGCTAGAGCACCTAAAGACACTGGAGTTAACCTCAAGGAACAGAGGTCACCAGTAGGAAAGGAATGTCGGGGGAGCAGGGAAGGCGGGAGCAGGTCAGGCTTGCAGAGGGAGCTTCCAGCTGGTTGGGAGCATGTCCAAAGTAGAAAGGAAACAAGTATGGGGAGAGGTGGTGGTGACCAGGTAGCAGACTAGCATGTAGATGGGAGCAGAGGGAGAGACCCTGGTGTCTTCAGATTCCCAAGGGCTAAGTCCTCACTTTGGGGAAATGGTGTTTGCAGGTGGCTTGCTCACATGGCAGGATGGGGGCTGAGGGAGGGATCTGTCAGGACATGATCAGGTGTCTGCTGGCTTTAGGACTTTGAGCTGAGGACTAGGACCACATGCAGTGACTGGTGACATGGGGGGGTACTGGAGACATGGCTAGAGAAGGTCTGAATGAGGAAAGAGATAAATCTGTGGGGAGTTTCCTTGGTCACTATGAAAGTTCTGCTCACTGTGGACACTGGTAAACCCACTATGGGTGTACAGCTCAATAAGAAAACCCGGCGGGCTGAGGCAGCTGTGTATGGCAATGCATATAGTCATGGAGAGGTGTGTGATCAAAATGAAAAATGTCTCTGATGTTCAGTACCGGGTATACGAAGGCACCAATGGCACTGCCCCAGCCAGGCCCACACTCGGAGCCCAGCAGTGACTACACTGGGGCCCACAAATATGTTTGGTGCCAGGGCCAACAAAAGGTTAATCCAGCCCTGACTGCCTGAGCACTATTTCAGCCTCACAGTTTTGGGTGGAACTCCCACAGTGAGAGCTGCAGAGCGCTCCCCCGCAACACACACTGCACACACTCGTCCTGGTGTTGGGAGGGGAACAGGAGAAAGGACAAAAGAAGAGATGAAGAGAAAGGAGGGAGGGACAGGTGGATGGAGGAAAAGGTGAAACACAAAGGACAAACCCTAATGTCCCCATGATTCTAAGCGACAAAATCCCAGGTGCGGAATAAAATTCTGCCTCCTTAAGCTCATGTTTTCCATGCCTAGAATTCAAATCTCACCAGATGGATCAGACTGAACAGGTTTCACACCTCCAGGAGGCTCTTACCTTCTAAACAGGGACGGCTGTTTTCTAGTAAAATCACTACAAGGGAAGGAGAAAACTGGAAAGAGGTTTCTCCTGGCACTCACGTCCGTGAACCCGAATACTCTCTCAGTCCTCAGACAGAGACCTGGAGAAGGAGACTTGCTGAAGCAAAGCCACAGGGGTCTCTGAGGTTTCCCTAGCCCCTGGCCCCTGACTGATGTCAGGATCTCTCTGTGAGGTCACCACCTGCTCACCAATAGTCTTTGACCAATAGTGTGAGGTCCTGCAAAAGGCCTTTGTGATGTCACTGCCACACCCCGCCCTTGCTGTGCCAATGTCCTGCCCCTGGCCAGGCACTTTGGAGCTTTGAGCTACTCCCTGTGGATCACCTCACTCAAGGAGCTTTTCTATAGAGCATCCTCAGATGTCTAAGCACACGAGTGCCATGGCAATGAACTGACACACATGGCACCAAGATGAGATCATTAGTAGACTAACCTATAGGAGAAGGACACCCCAGCATTAGTAGGGGAGAAATCCCTACTGAACATGCATTACACCTAGCAGCCCCTGCGTGGGGTGGGGCGGGGGCTGCGGAGGGGAGAGACCTGGGAAAGGGATGGATGGAAAATGTCTGTGCAGCCGGGACATGGCCGGGGGGCGAGGGGAGAAGAGCAGGTGACCCCTGAGGAGCGGGGAGAAAAAGGGAGGGCTGAGATCCCCTCGGAATTACCACTGCCCCCTCCGTGGAGACCCCCCTCCTCTCCTGTCCTGCCCCCTTTCTCCATAGAGAGCAACAAGCAACATCCAGGCTGACACCCCCTTCCCTCAAACCCCTGAGAAGTTCCCTGTTCCCCTCCCCCCATTGTGCCCCATTTTCTCTCCCCTTTGCCAATGGCCAGTTCAGATCTCAGGTTTGGGGTGTTTCCCCCCATTTTCACCTGCAGTGATTTGTCCTTGTGTAGGTGGGAAATGGTTCCCCCGAGTGATTTCTGAACTGGGCAGAGGCTGGGGGGGGCCTGAGACAGGGACACCTCTGGGCTCGGCTGGGGGGGCCACTCTCTGCTGGCAACACGGCGTGGGAAGGGCCAGGCAGGGGAGGGGGGAGCAAGTGTCCCCCATAGAGAGGGTCCAGCCCCAGGCTGCTACCAGTAGCACATTCCTATCCTGGCCGGGGGGGGGGGCTTTCTCCAGCTGGGACCTGCCCCCTAGGCAGCCCCAGGCTCTGACCGCACCAGCCCCGCCTGGAGCCCCCAGTGAGTGAGAGACCCCGGAGGGGGAGGGGGAGGGAGCACTGGGCCCTGACAGGAAAGTGACTCTCTCCCCTCAGATCTTGGTGTTTTCCTCTCATAATATCAAATATGCAGTTTGTGACACAATTTCTTTGCAAATCTCAAAGATTCAAATAAAATAACCTAAACATTTGCCCCACTTCTCTCTAGTTGTCTGTTTCTAATTGAATATGCCCTGAGATTTTCCTGTCTCTAATTATAAAATAATAAGAAAATCTCAGATTTACACCTTTTCTCAGATTATTGAACACAAAATGTTTGCAAATGTTGCCCATTTCCTCTTTATTCATTTATCAAGTATTCATGTGAAACACTCAGATTTTACCTCCTATCAACAACTGATATAAAATCCCTCTGATTTTCCACTTTCCTCTCTATAATTTGCAAAATGGATCCAAAATCTCTGATTTCCACCCTTTGTCTTTCATTTCTGAACACTGATCTGAAAGCTCAGGTTTTCCCTCTGTGTCATTATCAAATGTCAATTAACAATCCTCTCAAGTTTTGTGCTGTTCCTTATGTTTCTAAATCCCAAAAACTTCTTCCTTCCGGGGGAACCTGTTGCCCTGAGTAGCTCTCCTATTCTGGATGTTGCAAGGGATTAAATTTCCCAGTGATTGTCTTTCCCCTCTCCTTTGAGGATCATTTGTTCCCTCTTTTAGCTCTGTTAGATATTTGCCAAAGAAAGAGACCAGCCTGATATTTAATACACATCAAAGCCAGAGGCCTCCCCCTGTTTGGGGATCAGTGGTTCGCAGCTGGTAGTGGGAGAGTTGGCTGGCCCCTTTTCTTTTCTCCAGCTGGCACAGAATGAGGGGGTCACTCTGAGTGCAGCATGTCTTGAGAAGTATCCCAAACCACAAGACAAATGGTCTCTGTGAAGGGTTGCTTCCCACAGTGCTAAGATGTAGCCACCTCTGGCAGGATCCATGGGGGCTACTATTTGCTAGTGACAGGCCACGGAAATTTCTTACCTATTTTGCCCCTCCATGCCAGGCCTGCACAACATATGGCCCACGGGCAACGTGCGGCCCATGAAGTCTCACTGTGCGTCCCGCAGCCGGGAATCAAAGGGCTCTGGGCTGCCCGTAGCCACGGGGAATCCAAACCCCTTTAAAGTTCAGCCGCGGCAGGGATTCAAAAGGTTCTGAGCTGCCCGCAGCCGCAGGGAGCCCAGAGCTCTTTAAATCTCAGCCGCGGCCATGATTTATAGGGCTCTGGGCAGGCGGGCGGGGAACTCAGAGCTCTTTAAATCCCAGCCACCAGGGCCGGCTTTAGGCCAATTTAACCAATTCCCTTGAATCGGCGGCCTCGCTCCTAAGAGGACCCCGCACCCAAGCCCCAGTACCAGTGCGCTGTACCAGGGTGGCCCAGTTTCCCCAGGGGGACAATTTAAAAGGCCTTGGGGCTCCCAGCAGGGGCTGGAACCCCAGGCCCTTTAAATTGCCACTAGAGCCCTGCTGCTGGAGCCCTGGGGTATGGCTGCGGGGCTCTGGGGGCTATTTAAAAAGTCCAGGACTCCCATTGCTTCTACCTCCCCGGCCCTTTAAATAGCCACTGGAGCCCCGCCGCTTCCCCAGGGTTCCCTGCGGCTATTTACAGAGATGAGGGCAGTGGAAGCAGAGGCGTCCCGGGCCCTTGAAATAGCCCCCAAACCCCAGGCTGCTGCTGCTACCCTAGTGGGAGAGGGGTTGAGGAGGAGGAGGAGGAGGAGAAGGAGGCACTCACGATAGAGGATGGGCTGTACCCCCTGTACCTGCACCCCCTGCCCTGCCTGCAGCCAGCCCGTCCCCAGCCAGCCCCTGCTGCACCAGCTGCCCGCACCAGCCCCGCATCTCCTGCCCTGCTTGCACCAGTTCCTGCCTGCAGCCTGCCCATCTCCAGCCAGCCCCACACCCCCTGCCTTGCCTTCAGCCCTGCACCAACCCCTGTCTCCAGCCAGCCCTGCACCCCCTTCCCTGTCTCCAGCCAACCCCTGCCATACTGCCTGCCCTGCCCGCACCAGCCCTGCACCCCCTGTCCTGTCTCCAGCCAACCCCGTACCCCCTGCCTTGCCTTCAGCCCTGCACCAACCCGTCTCCAGCCAACCCCTGGCTCTTAAATCGCCATCTGGGAGGAAAATACGGACGTATGGTAACCCTACTGGTACAAAAAATACATACTGTGGCAGAACTTTTTATAGGGAACCGGTTGTTAAGAACTGAAAGGTTTTTTTTCCCCAATCATCCCTGCGGGGCCCCGCCAAAAATGTTCAAATTGGGCCCCGCACTTCCTAAAGCCGGCCTGCCAGCCACGGCCGGGATTCAAAGGGCTCTGGGCTGCTCGCAGAGATTCCCGGCCGCAGCTGAGGTTTTAAAGGTCTCAGGGCTCCCCACAGGCACGGGCAGCACAGAGCCCTTTGAATCCTGGCGGCAGCTCCAGGGGATGGAGTGAGGCTGGGATTTCAAGGTCTCAGGCTCCCCTCAGCAGCAGGAGCTCTGGGACCTTTAAATCCCTGCCCCAGCCCTGAAAAGCTCCGGGTTCCCCTGGTCGTCAAAGCCCCAGGCCCTTTAATTTGACCCTGAGGGCTCCCAGCCTCCTCTTTGGCTGGGAGTCCCTGGTTGATTTAACATCAAGTAACACCTCCCCACCACCAACCTTCCTTTTTGACCCACAGCTGTTTTGGTGGGGCGGCGCTGGGGAAGGAGGGTTTGTTTCTGCAGGGCTGGGCGGGGTGTTTCCACCAGGCTGGCAGGTCCTGAGTGGGGGGTGTTTCCGCAGGGCCGGGGGGTTTCGGTCCTCAGCTGTTTTCTTTGGAGTATTGTGGCCCTCGCTGTTTTACTCAAAGTACTGTACAGGAACTTTTCAGGGGGATTAAGGCAAAATGCCGCATTTATTAGTAATACAGGTATCAATTAATACTCTATTATATGCACATGAGATACATATCACAGTCATGCATTCACGCACACACAGAGACATAAACACACTCCGTCTTGCTGTTGTTACCAACTAGTTGCTCCCCTTAACTGCACTGGCCAGGTGAGTTAGATGGGGGAGGGGTGGAGCCGGGCTTCTACCGATCCAAATCGATGGTCCGATGGTGACAAGACGAGATCCGGGGTCCTTCTGCAAGACACCTCGCATTTATTAGCAGCTTCCCTCTTATGCAAATCTAGACCAGATTCAAAATCTGGGTCTGCGTCCGTTGGTCTTTGTGCTGCTTTTCTCTGGGTGTTGTCCCAATGCTGCTCAAAGAGGGTGTTTTCTAAAGAAGGTGCTTGCTTCTAATCCCTGAGGCCATCAATATGTCTGCTCTTCTTTATTGGGCCCACTTGACAAGTTGTATTGTCCTTTGCTCTGGCTCCCATTCCCTCTTCAACTGTTGTAGCTGTCTGGAGGTGGGTGTCTTCCAAGCCTCACTCATTCACACCTCATTCAGTCAATAGAGCAATTGATTACAGAGTGCGGGGGAAGATCTTATTCTACTTCTAGCAAAAAGGCACATGTTTTCTTTTACTTTAACTATACTATCCTTAGGGGCTATAACATTTGATACAAAGTTTTCTACCAATTTTCTATATAGGGATGTAATACAAAGTTGTATGTAAATAGAGAGGCACAATGCCAAGTCATATGAATTACAAAATAACATCATACCGGAATGCAATGTCATAAAGATAAAGATACTTAATACAAAATAACACAATGCAACATTATAAAGATTTATAGAGATAGTTAATACAGAGATTTCTCTACATCACCACTTTACGAGTTGTGCAGGCCTGCTGACGGCATTTGCGGGGCTTCTTGCTCGTGTGGATTCTCTGATGCTGAATAAGGTGAGAGCTGCGATTGAAGGTTTTCCCGCACTCACTGCATTCATAGGACCCCTCCTGTGTGTGGATTCTCTGATGCCGAATAAGGTGTGAGCTGTGACTGAAAGTTTTTCCGCACTCAGTGCATTCAAAGGATCTCTTCCCTGTGTGGTTTCTCTGATGCCCAATAAGGTGCGAGCTGCGACTGAAAGTTTTCCCGCACTCACTGCATTCACAGGGCCTCTCCCCTGTGTGGATTCTCTGATGTTGAGAAAGGCCTGATCTGTAAGTGAAGTTTTTCTCACACTCAGCACATGTATTTTTTTTGCTTTTCCCTGCAGATTTCCTGCTGTATTCTGGTTTCCTTAAGGCCCTTCTGAGTTCCCTGACAGGAAATAAATTTATCTATTTTCTCCCCTGGCTGGTTTCCCTGCTCTTTTTCTGGTCTGTGCTGAACCTCACACGTCATTGCATCACCTGCTGTGATAGAGACAGAAACCTCAAACAGGGATGGAAAGGGGAAGGCCAAACCAAAACAAGTGCCGGAGAGAGGACAAATAAAAATCAGGAACTCAGCTCCCCCCAACAGGAGAGAGGAGGGGATCAATTCAGCCTTCACATCCCATCCAACTTCACAGGGGGAAGGGAGAAAGCTACTGCCCAGTGTCTGCTAGCATCTAGAGGAAGGCCTTGAGCTACTATTTACCCTGCGGATGCGACCCCTGCTATGGACAATAATGAACTGAGAGACTTCCCAAGAGCTTTGTAGGGCATCCTAGATGTTTCCTTCAGGCACTTACAGATTCTGAGTTGGTTTAATGTTTCCTCATCTGTGCGGGGAGATCTCAGGATCTCTCTTTCCTCTGAACCCTGGAGCTCTGGGACCCATGGCTCTTCCCCTTGTTCCAGCTGGGAGATCATATCACGTTGGAAAACCAGATACTCCGCTCAGATGAAAGAAAACAAAGGAATTCAGTTGATTTCATACAACTTGATCATCAAAAACATTCTGTTAATTTATCTTCAGTGCTTAGTGTGACCTAGTGTGCCTGGGGCAGTCCTCACTGAAAATGCCAAGGTCAGAGCAGGCTGAAAAAGGGAGAGCAGATGCTTCCCATACTGGTGGTTAACACTGAAGTTAAACTCACTGACCAGTCACAAACTGTGCTTCTGATGCCACACACTGGTTAACGAGACTCTGAAAAAAGAAATCACATGGCCCCTCTTTATTGCATGACAGTTCTCTGACTCCTAATCAGCAACTAGGTCCCGTACAGTGAGAGGTTATTTCAAAACTCTGCTCACTGTGATACAGCATGGCCAGAGGGCAGCAGGAGAGTGATCCTAATTGGATCCAGGAAGTGGGTGGGTAGAAGGTTAGCCACATTACCCAGGTTTGGATCTCATCCAAAATACCATGCTGCCAGCCAATCCTTTAGCAGTTAAACTAAATGTTTAGAAGAAAGAACAAATGAAAGAATGAAGTTAAATTCCATCCTTCCAGACAATTCTTTAGCATCTAAACTAAAGGTTTAAAAGAAAGAAAGACAGAAAGAATTTAAATGGAAAAGCAGTCAGATACATTCCAAAATGGATATATCAGGTTCTTAGCAGTATTGGTGAGTTGCTGGCTTGAAAGTCTGTCTGGAACGCATCCACAGCTTGGATGGGTCATTCAGTCCTTTGTTTCAGGGTTCAGTTTGTAGAGAAGTTGCTCCAGAGGTAGGAAGGGGGATTGAAGACAAGATGGAGATGATGCAGCTGCGCTTTATATTCCTTTTGCCATGTGGCTTGTACTTCCTGTGTCCCAAACACAAGCTTCACAGCACATGGCATGGAAAAGCTTTGGAGGTTTCATTACACAAGGCAAACCCCGGCATGTCTTGCTGACTCAATAGGTGTATCCCCTTGGTCCATAGGTTCATTGTACAGCTGATGACCCTCAATGGGCCATCAAACATGCTAGGCAATGTTGATGCCAATATGTCTGGAGGTGTCACCCAGAAAAACTGCACAAGTTTGGAAATACAGATATACCTTACATATCTGTAACTCACAATACAAAGGTGATAGAAACAAAATTATCATACTTGGCAAATCATAACATTTTCACTGACACTTTACATGGTATACCTAGCATGATTCACTGCAATTTTATCAGATTATATTATTTTATTATTAATACCAAAGTGTCTCACAATTTCATGCAGTCTCACACTTGCTAAACTAGTGAATTCCCAGGACCAGTTCCCCAGGTCCTTGAAGATGCCAAACATTGTGCTTCGGAGGGATTGAAATACCCACATATCTGCTGGGAACACACACACAGACACTGTGTCAATCTGTACCCCTGTGTTCACTCTTCTAGAAAATTATGATCTATTTTGTACCCAGTATGGCTTGTGAGGTATCATTAGAAAACGCATAACCTACTGAATATTATCCTCCTGTTAAAATGTGTAGTAACACTGTATGTAAAATTGTGAGATTTTACAGTATGATATTACTGAAAAAGTTACAGTTTTGGGGAACACCCACAGACCAGTTCCTCAGAGACAGCAAGGCAAACAGCTGATCAAACAGCCATTCTCCTGCAGGGGGAAGCTGTGAAGACATTAAGGGCTGGTCTACACTATGGGGGAAATCGATCTTAGATATGCAAATTCAGCTACGTGAATAACGTAACTGAAGTCGAATATCTAAGATCGGATTACTCACCCATCCTCACCGCGCGGGATCGATGTCCTCGGCTCCCCCTGTCAAATCAGCAACTCCGTTGGGGTTGGTGTTGTTCCAGAATCGATATAAGCGCTCTCGGGGATCGATATATGGCTTCTAGATGAGACGCGACATATCGATCCCCGAGCAATCGATTTTAACCCGCCGATACGGTGGGTAGTCTAGATGTAGCCTTACATTCCATCACAGGGACCTATTGAGGCTGTTGTGGAAAACGACCACAGGATTAATATTTGAATCAGCTCAGCCTGAGGCTCTTTTCTTGGTTACAAGCACACAGGGGGCGACACCTATTGGAATACTGTTCCCGAGCTAAAAATCACACAAGCCTTTTACAGCTTAAAACCACAAACAATGACACATATGTTGCACGTTTATTTCTTATTTGGAATATATTGCAAAATATGATTCATTTCAAAAGCAAGCTGAACAATCAGTTTTCCATATTTGGCCTTTCCTGTTATTTTTATTACACCTGGTGATATGGGAGCAAGACTCTCCATGTCTCAAGAAATGTCACTACCAACCTAGGCCATTTTCACATGCTGGGGTGCAATCCAGATCAGCGAGGAGTTGTGTCATCTGTAATCCTGGGTGAGATTCAGTGTTCTGCTGCTGGAGCTCCCCTGTCTGGATACTCCCAGCCAACGTTCAAGGACGCACTGAGTGTCTGTATGATAAGTAACCCTGGATTGGCAGCTCTGACTCCAGCCGCCTGCTTGTTACACCCCAAGCACATTCTGGTTTGGGTAGAGAAGGCTCAGGGTTTGAGAGAAGGCTGGGGGTAGGAAGCTTCTGTTCATTATGCTGGACCTAACCCCAGTTTTACTTGAGTAAAGAGGAGATATTTGACATTGTGTGATGCTGCTCCTGTGCTCTGTTCCCAAAGTGTTCTGCAGCAGAGGAGGGTCTCTGGTAGTATGTATGTTACTGGCCTATTGGGGTGATGCTGAAACAGGACAGGGTACAGATGGCATTGTGGGGGTGGCATGAACCTTCACTCTTCATTTCTCCTTCCAAGAACAGAAGGGACAGGAATCCTTACCCAGCAAGACCATCGTCTCATAGTTCCCCTGCATGACATCTCTGTAGAGGGCTCTCTGAGTGGGGTCCAGCAGAGTTCCCTCTTCCCTGGAGAAATACACAGACACCTCATCGAAGATCACCGGCCCCTGAAAGAGCAGGAGTCCAATACTCAGTTCCTGCTGACCCACTCACAACCCCACTATTCACGGAACAGCAGCACCAGGGAAATGGAAGCTCCGGGAGGCACATGTTAACAGAGTCCCACCCCACCTTGCTTACAGAAGCCAGGAGGCATCAGAGGGTAGAAAGAGACAACCTTTGTGTCTCCCATCTGACAGACAGAAGCAGGGTCTTCACGTTTATCACATAGCTACTAGCCAGAGCTTAATATAGGAGATGGGGCTGTCTCTGGACCCTGATAGTGGCTCCCTGGTAGGAATCCAAGCACTCTCCAAATAAAATATATGGAAGAAAGGGGAAGTCAATCATAAAGAATAGAAGTTAGAAGGTCAGAATTGTAGTGCCCATTAACAAAGGTTTAGAGAAAATAGAGCCTATCAAACTAACGTGATATCCTTATTGGATGAGATCAAAAGTTTGGTTGCAGCTAATAGTATTGATGTAATATACCTAAACTTCCGTAAGGGACATGACTTGATTAGCACAATATTTTTACTAAAAAAAACTAGAATGATACAAAATAAACACGGCATACATTAAATAGATTAAAAACTCTGATAGTAAATGGGGAACCATGATCGAGTGGATTTCTTTCTAGCAGGTTCCTGCAGGGATTGTTTCTTGGCCCTGTGCTATTTAACATTCTTATCCATGACTTAGAAGAGAGTACAAAATCATCACTGATAAAGTTTACAGTTGCCACAAAGATTGGGGTTGGTGGTAATTAATGAAATGTCAGTAGATTCAGGCTCCATCACTGAGAGTCTGGGAAGTTGTCCCAGCCCTGGCTGGAGGGTTATTTCCTGTTCCACAAAGAGGGGAAATTCCATTCCCAACTTCTGTGCCTTGAAATTAGGACCTATCTGACACTACACCCCCATATTCATCATAGTGGTATGATTATAATATGATTAGGACATAATTATGATCTATTTTGTAGAAGATGCATCATGTGTGGTGTCACTGGAAAAGTTCTGATTTGCTGAATATGATTCTCCTATTTGTGTGCACATATCATGTTCGTATCTGAAGTTATGGATATTGACTCTGTATCTGTATTTCAAATGTGCTTACTCTGGGTAACACCCACAATGAGCCTTTCAGGTACAACAATGAAGAAGCCAGACAGTGCTGATGGCTCAACAAAGACAATGGACTGTGGAAGAGCTTAGCCTTCCTGTGAATGTTTCAGCCAGCCTATGAGTCATGGCTACTATGACTCAGCAGTGCCTGTGACCAGACCACATGACACTAAACTCCATTTTAGTACCTGTATTTTTCCACAAACTGGACTAGGAACTGAGTTTGGAACAAAAGGTTCCCACCATATGGAAAAGCTACATAAGGTGGGGTGTGACATCATCTCTTGGCCTCATTCTCCACACAAGAGAACTTCTGGAAACACCTGAGAAACAAAAACGGATGTGGGGGAAGTGCTGCTCCCAGGATCAAGAGATTTCTAGCTTGTGTATGGAAACTTGGGGGACTGCTTGTACCATCAGTCAGGGTGAGAAATTGCTAATTCAAATTCTATCCATCTAGTATGTTAGGCTTAGTCTGAGTTTTGGTTATTTGCTAAATAATCTGCTTTGATCTGTTTGTTATCATTATAATCACTTAATCTATCTTTCTGCAGTTAATAAACTTGTTTGATGCTTTATCTTAACCAGCGTATTTTGAGTGAAGTGTCTGGGGAAAATCTCAGCTTGTTGTGCACATCTGTCCCATATCGAGGGGAAGGGGAACTACATTAATGAGCTTGCATTATAGAGATCCCTGTGCACTATAAGATGGTATCATTCTGGATTTATACTACAGCAAGTGTGCAAGGTTGGGGAGTGGGAAATTGGCTCTTGTCTTCTATCTGTCCTTGAGTGGCTTAGGTAACGCACTCAGGTAGCTTAGTTGGCTGCATGGCGCCACCTGCTGTTGTGTTGGGTGATAACAGGCCCTGGAGAGGCTGGCGAAATCTCCAGCAAAGCAGTGTGAGAAGGGCCAGCCCAGCGTGAGCGTTAGAGGACACAGCAGTTCCCAGAAGATCCACAAACTGCCTCCTGGGGGTGACAACCCATCACTCCCTACACTACACATGTCTCAGCAGGTTTCTCACATGCTGTCCCCTCCCTTTCTCCACCAGAGATATTTCCTGCTTCCCACCACCTCTAGCAATTCCCACCCTCTTATGCATTTACTCCTCCTCAACCTCCAAGCAGAGCCCGCCACCCTGATAATCTCTTACCTGAGCCAGCTCCATTGCAGCCATTTCCTTGCCCCTGGGAGGACGAGATGATCTGCAGCGAAACATGGATGTTATTCTCTGGCTTGCCGGGGTGAAAAGGGCAAGGTGTGAGAATTCATACTAGGCTTTTGTCCATTCCCCAAGTCGATTCCCCCCAGCTTTTCCCCTGCTAATGCACATTCTAGGTTCTAGCACACTGTGAAGCAAAGAGTGACCTTTTTCGAGTACAGGCCTAGCCCCCTCCCACCAGGGTGTAACCCTCTGACACATGGGGAAACCCTCCCAGTAACAGTCTCTCTCTTACACGTATCAAGTTTGCGGACAACACCAAGCTGGGAGGGGTTGTAAGTGCTTTGGAGGATTGGATTAAAATTCAAAATGATCTGGACAAACGGGAGAAATGATCTGAAGTAAATAGGATCAAATTCAGTAGAGACAAGTGCAAAGTACTCCACGTTGGAAGGAACAATCGGAGGCCAGAGAAGAGCAGAAAGAAAGGAGTCACTTTGCGGGATTCTCCCTGTCATTGTCCCCAAGGCAGCTGTCTCAGGTTTACAAAGGTGTTTCATGTTCCAGCCTTTATACAGTCTCTCCTGGGAGTGCCCCTTTCATGGACTGGGCCTAGTTTTAGTTTTTGGTAGTTAACAATCTTGGCTTATTGTTCATCTAACCAGTATGTGTGGATTGAAGTGTGTTGGAAACTCTGTTTGGGATAACAAGCTGGTGCATGTCATTTTCCGCTGATGAAATGACAGACTTCATATGAGCTTGGGTCGTTCAGTAGCGTGCTGGACAGTGCAAGATGCACATTTCTGGGGGAAAGTTGGGCACTTGAGAATTTGCTGGTTTTCTCCTGAGGTGTAATTCATGAGTGGCTGTCTAGCAGCACCCAATACTGTGTAGCTGGGAGTGAGTTACATGCTGGAGACTGTGTGTTAATTGGCCAAGAGGGGCTGTTCTCGCGGTAAAACAGTAGAAAAGGCACCCCATGCTGGAGGACTGAGGGGACAGCTATTTAACAGTCCAGATTGTACTCTGGGTAACATCACAGACACTCATTATGACAGAGCCTCTTACAACACAGAGAAAGTAAATCCATGTCCCAGAAATCGAAGACTCCAGACAGAGGGCAAGTGTCCCTGGCACTGCTTCTTGCTGACAGAGATGTTCAGAGACAGTGCGAGAATCCTGGGGATGCTGGGAATAGGAAGCATGGGCTGGCGGGGTTCGGTGGAGAAAGGGAACAGGAAGGGCAGGGATATTACTGAATCCAGGATCTCAGCAGTACTAGATGACAGGATAGCACACAGTGCAGCCCATTGGAAAACACAATCCCAACTATACATACAAAATGATGGGGTCTAAATTAGTTGTTTCCACTCAAGAGATGGATCTTGGAGTCACTGTGGATAGTTCTCTGAAAACATCCACTCAATGCGCAGCAGCAGTGAAAAAAAGTGAACAATGTAGGAAATAATTAAGAAAGTGATAGATATGACAGAATATCTCATAGATCATATTTGTAAAAACAGCAAATAAATCCATGATACACCCACATCTTGAATACTGCATGCACATGTCACCCCATCTCAAAAATAGATATATTGGAATTGGAAAAGGTTCAGAAAAGGGCAACAAAAATGATTAGGGGTATGGGACAGTTATGCCAGATCTAACCCCCAGTTTCACTTGAGCAAACAGGAGATATTTGACACTGTGCAATACGGCTCCTGTGCTCTGTTCCCAAAGTGTTCTGCAGCAGAGGAGGGTCTCTGGTATTATGTGTGTCACTGGCCTATTGGGGTGATGCTGAAACAGGACAGGGTACAGATGACATTGTGGGGGTGGCGTGAACTTTCACTCTTCATTTCCCCTTCCAAGAACAGAAGGGACAGGAACCCTTACCCAGCGAGGTCACAGTCTCATAGTTCTCCTGCATGACATCCCAGTAGAGGGCTCTCTGAGTGGGGTCCAGCAGAGCCCACTCTTCCCTGGTGAAATACATAGCCATCTCCTTGAAGGTCACCAGCCCCTGAAAGAGTAAGAGTCCAACACTGAGGACTTGCTGCCCCACTCACAGCCCCACTATTTGTGGCAGAGAAGAGTGAATCAAATGGAAGCTCTGGGTGGATCATAGTCAGGAGAGTCCCACCTCGACCTGGCTCAGAGTATCCAGCAAATGCCAGGGTGAGGGGATGAAGAGAGAGCCCCTTATCTCTCCCAGCATATCCATCATCCCCCTACTAGCCACTGACTGATACAGGAGATGGAGCCCCTAGAAGAGTCCAGGGAGAGCTCGCTGGTAGGATGCCCAACACCCTCCTCATTGTGAGGAGCGGGATATGAAGGGAGAGGCAGCTCCAATAAGCCTGACTCATGGGTATCCCCTTTATATCTCACAGCAGCTGATGGTTAATGAGGTCAGGCTCCAGCACTAGGAGTCTGGTCAGTTTGACTAGCTCCATGTAGGTGGGTTATTTTCTCTCTTCACAAATTAGGGCATTTCCACCTCCAAACCTCCTGGGTCTGTTCCTAGAATCTAGGCCACTTAGTAAATAACTCCCAGCAGGTCTGCCACACCCTGGCCTCCTCCTTTCCCCACACTGTGAATTTCCTGCCCCGCTCCAACCTCCAAACCAGACTCTGCAAACCTTCCCACCTCTGGTGTATTTGCTCTCCCTTTCCTCCAGCAGGAACCCACCAGCAACCCCCCGATAATCTCTACCTGGACTGACTCCACTGCAGCCATTTCTGTTCCCTGTCCCACGCCAGGCTGGGATGAGCAGGAGCAAAACATTCTGCAGCCTGTCTGGGGGAGAAGGGCAGTTGTGGGCGTTTCACAACCGGTTTTAGTTAATTTCACATCACAATTCCTCCAGGCCCTTTCCCTTGCTTTTGCTCTGTCTGATCCTTGTTTTGTTCACTGGAAAGTGGTTCTGCCCCAGGATGCAGCAATACATGTGTCTGGGTGGACTAGAGAGCTGGAAATCTCTCCCCACATTCATTTCTCCCACTGCCCCTTTCAGTCTCTCCTTCCCCTGTCCTCTCTCCCTGCCCCTCTGGCTGGGACAGTCCCATTCCTGGGGGCTTTGCTCTCCCATGGCTGGATTTCCTCCTGGTTCAATCGCTAATGGGAGGAGAAATGAGGTGGTGTTGTTTGTGCAGAGTCACTTTCTTGCCAGACCCTAGGACATTCCCTGAGGTCTTTCAGTTACCTGGAGACTCTGGCTCAGAATTTAGTAGTAACAGGGCCCAGAACTGCCCTAGGGGGCTAGGACCAGCTGCAGAAAGTCATCCCCTGGGCCGGGCAGAGAAGAAGCTTTAATTAAGGTCACTTCCCAGCACAGAGCCCCACTGGGGGAGCAGCAGCTGCCAAGCCTGGTCTCCCAGATCACAATGGAGGCTGCAGCAACTGACCCAGGAAGTTGAACCCCAATATCCTGAGCAGAGAGGGACAGAGTGTATGAGCAGCTTCCCTCATTTAGCTCTCTGGGGAGAGCAGCTAATGGGAGCCCCTCCTAACAGGGAGAATGGCTGATCTCATTTGACCCACTGTCCATCTGGAATCACTCCTTGTCTTTCCATACAGTGACTCTGGATTAACAACGGTCTCAATGACACCGGATTTCAGAAAGAATGAGTTCAGAACGCTGTGGAAAAGACCATCGTGTGGCAGTGCTGACTCCCTTCCCACCTCCCTCACCCCCGCAGATCTAGGACAAGGACTGGGGGCAAAAATTTTCCAAACGGAACCGAAAGTTCCTGCAGTTTTCAAAAGAGGAGAAAAGTAAATTCTGTGATTTCACACTAACAGTGTTTGCTAAGTGGACAGAAAGTTATCATAGTGACAGGGCACGTGACTGGGGAATGGACTTGGTGACCTAGTGACTAGGAGCCAAGGCTCTGGTACAAGTTGACCAGAGAGAAGGATCATGGTTAGCAGCAGCCCCCAGACACCCCCTAGTACCCAGAGCCCAGACCCCCCAGCCAGGGGCCCCAGACACCCCCCAGCCAGGATCCCATCAGATATTCCCTGGGACGCAGCCCCCAGAGTCCCTGGCCAGGGACCCCAGATTCCCCTCAAAGCCCCACCGGCCAGAGAACCCCCACCACACCATGATTGCCAGGTTGGGAATCCCAAAGGGTTCCCCCCACCAAGAGCCCCCAGCAGCCAGGGACCCCTTCAAGGGACCCCCCCACTGGGAACTCAGTCCCTCACTGCCTGCCTAGAAACTTCCCCACCCACCAGAACGATCAACCCTGACATTTGCCTGGGACCCCCTCCTCTGCCCAGTGTGACCCCCTGATGCTTTACAGTGCGACCCATCACTCTGCTTCCCTGGCATGCCCTCACCTAGTGCCAGGGATCCCCTCCCCCAGCTCTGTGCACTGGGCATGGCAACAAAACCAGGAACCAGCGGGGAAAACACAGACAGAGCCCCTGGCACAGAACCAGGCTCCCTCTAACCCTCTGTCCCGCCTCCCCAAGAGACACCCACCCCCACTGTTCTGCAGCCACCAGGCCCCCAGCATAACCCACCTCCAGGACCCATAGCCTCAGGGATGGGCACATCAGAACCACCACCCCTGAAAACCCCAAACCTCCACAACCCACCAACCTGACTAGGGTACCCCCTGCCCAGCCACCCAGAGGCCTCCCCCTACCACAATGCCCCTTCAGCTGCAATCTCCCCACACAGACATCTTCCCTGCCCCTGCAAGTGTTACCTCACAGAGTGGGAGAAGTGGCTAGAAAGTTAACACCACCTCCTGCTGGCCAGTCACACAGGCAGAAGGAGCCTGGGGAGTGCTTCTTTAACAGGAGAATGGAAGACCTGGAGGGCAAGAAAGATCCACGGGCTGTCACTAGCAAATAACGGGCCACCATGGATCCACCCCAGAGGCGGCTGCATCTTAGCACATTGGGAAACAACCCATCATATTCAATTAGAAATAAAACAACTAGAGAGAAGTGGGGCAAATGTTTGGGGTATTTTATATCAATCTTTGAGACACGCAGAGAGAACCCTGTCACAAACGACATTTGATAACATGAGAGAAAACCACCAAGATCGGAGGGGATTTGATGTAGCTATTAAATAACTTGTGGAAAAGAGGGACTGTTGGACTGGATTTTATATGACTGTCCAATACATAAACAGAATGTGATGGTCGCCCCCGGCCACGGGACAACCATTCACGTGAGCAGCTCAGAGCCCTTTGAGGAGCTGATTTAAGGGCGGAGGGGAGCTGGAAGGCTCCCTGGACAATGGAAGGAGGCCACAGGGGAATTGGGAAATGGGGTCTGGGCAGTCTCCATGGGGGATGTGCTCCTCCCTTCCCTTCCCTGCCCTGGCAGAGAACGGGAACCTCATCCCATCCCAGTCCAGTGGGAGCCATGTTCTGGGGAATGACCCAGGGCAACAATTTCCCACCCAAACAAGGACAAATCGCTGCAGATAAAATGAGTGGGAAAATCCACCCCCCATCGGAGAGATTTTAAATTGACATTTGAGAAGTATGGAGAGAAAAGGGAAAATCAGAGGCAATTAGAGAGCTGATCATTGGTGGGGGAGGAGAATCTCCCTGGATTTTATAGCCACGTGTGATAATGAGAGAGAAAAGGGGAAATCTTGAGAGAATGTGTGTGTGGGAGGAAGTGGCAAAAACAGGGACAGGATCCAGTTAACTCACCTCCCTCCCACCCCGGGAATGTCCTGGCTGCGCAGAGACAGATCTAGCCCCCCAACCCCAGTGACCTCCACCCCCTGCAACTCCGGCTTCTCCTCCCTCCTCGACACCTCTGCCCTCACACCAAAGGGGGGGGCTCTGCCAGCGCCTCCCCCTGAGCTCAACTCCTGCTCTTCCCCCCAGCCCGGATTGTGCCCTTTAGCCCCCCATGAACCCTGCCCCCAGCTACCTGACCCCCCCCGCCCATCAATTTTCTGCTTCGCGCCTGCCCCTCCCACGCTCCCTGTTACTCCCCCGCCCCGCTCCAGCCCCGCCCCCAGCGCCCGGCGGAACGTTATGGCTGGTCCGGGCAGGGGGAAGGGCAGCGGATTCAGCGGCTGTTACTGGGTATGCGCAGTGCCCGGGAGTAGCACATTGCTATGGGGAGGGATTTAATACACCACCCCCCCCGCCTGGCCCGGGGTCCGCCCCTCCCCCCCACATGACGGCCGGGCCCCGGCCCCCCCATCCCAGCGGGGTGGGCGGGCGGATCCTCCTGTAGCTCCACTGGGGTCAAGGCGCCTTCAAGGCTTCTCCCAGGCTCCCTTGGGCAGAGTCACTTTCCTGCCTCCCAGCGCCTCTCATTCCCCGGGGGCTCCGGGTCACAATGTCCCACCGCCCTTCCCCCACCTGAAGCTCCGGCTTCTCCCCTCCCGCCCCCACCAGCCATACCAAGGGGAAACCCCGGGCCCCAGTCTCTGTCCCCACCTGGACCCCAGCGTGGCCGGGGGCAGATCCTGGCTGCAGCTGAGAACAGCGGCTCCGCTCCAGCTCGGGCAGCTCCAGCGCTGCTGGCAGCATGTGGAGAACCAGGAAGCAGCTGTTCAGCCCGGGCTCCGCGTCACAATCTGCCAGAGCCCCGCCCCCAGGAGCTGCCCAGCCCCCGAGCTGAGCCAGAGCCCCGCCCCCAGGAGCTGCCCGCAATTGGGATGTGTCAGAGCCCCGCCCCCTGGAATTTACCCATGTTGGGTCTCTGAGCTTTGTTCTCCTGCCGCCTTCTTCCCAGCACCCTCCTGCTCCCTTCCTGTATCTGCAAACACCCCCCCTCCCCCGGGGCCGGCTGCAGTGCTCGCTGAGGCTGACTCCAGTGGCTGAAGTTGCCTCCATTTCTACTTCACCTGGAGTGGGAGTGACAAAGAGAGGAGATGGTCCCAGGGTGTGAAACCAGAATCAGGGGGCAAGGAAAGAAGGACTGTTTGGAAAGGTGGGTTTTTTGTGGGGGGGGTGAACCAGAGGGATTCAGAAGAAGTTGGGCAGCAGAGGCTCAGGGAAATTGAGGGGAACCTCCTGGGTGTCTCAGTGTTGCCCAGGGTTTGTACAGCACCTTGCATAATATGGGGTCTGATCTCAGTCATGGTCTGTGCAGCACCTGGGAGCCACGATGTCTGTTTCCTGATCACAGGCTCTGGGAATGGAGAGAGGGAAACCTCAGCACCTGAAGGTTAATGCAGCCCTGTGTGCAACCCCTGCTAGGGTGATCCGACAGCAAATGTGAAAAATTGGGATGGGGGTGGGGTTAATAGGCACCTATATAAGAAAAAGACCCAAAAATCGGGACATCTAGTCATGCTAGTCCCTGCTGTTCTCATAAGGGGTCGGCTTAGAGAGGGTTTGGCTACACTTGCAGCTGTCCAGCGCTGGGAGTTAAAGCTGTCTTCCTACAGCTGTTTAGGGAAAGCGCTGCAGTGTGGACACACTGACAGCTACCAGCACTCTGTCTTGGCCACATTTGCAGCGCTGTTGGGAGTGGTGCATTATGGGCAGCTATCCCAGGATTCAAGTGGCTGCAATGTGCTTTTCAAAACAGGAGGGTGGGGTGGAGTGTGACATGGGGCGTGGGGGAGACAAAGCGAGTGGATTTTTGGAACTGACACTGTGTCAGCTCCCTGCCTGGCAAGTTCAAGCCTCCTCCCCCACTCCTCTTTCATTCACTAAATGCAAATAGCCGCATTCGTTTTCTTCCTCACAGACCAGATAAGCCGCTGATCCAAAACAGACCCCCCTCCCGTGCCCACCCGGCTGCTTCTCTCCTCAAGCAAACACCAGCTTTGGGTGTTCCAAAGGGATCCCCCTGCCTCTGCTCATTCACTGCAAACAGTAACTGTGTTTTGTTTTTAGATAAGCAGCTCCGGGAGCCTTGAGCTCACAACAAAACAAACAGAGGCATCACACCAAAACAAAGAGCGTTATCTCTACTTAAAGCATTATGGGAAGGTTCCGGAGGTCAGTGACAGCGTAGTAAGATTAATCCTGTTTACACTGGCACCCCAGCGCTGCATCACCAGCTCTGTTCTCTTTATTCCTCTCGTCGAGGTGGAGCACATGCAGTACTGTAGCCAGGGAGATACAGCGCTGTATGTGCCTTGCCAGTGTGGACGGGGAGTAAGTTACAGCACTGTAAACCCACCACCTGCACTGTAACTCTCCAGTGTAGCCAAGGCCTGAGTTGTAGTAATAATAGCAGCCAAGAATCCGGTGGCACCTTCTAGAATAACAGATGTATTGGAGCATGAGCTGTCGTGGGTGAATACCCACTTCGTCAGATGCAAAAATAGTCCCATATGGGCTAGTGGTCAGGATTCCTGGTTTTGAGCCAGGTGGCCTGGGTTCAACTTCTGGTGTGGGAAGAGTGCAGAGCTTTTGCCCAGAGTGGAGGCAGGAAATGAAAGGAACAGGAAGGGATCCTGCCAGCAGTGGAGTTAGACAGTGTAGGGAGGGGACCCCAGAAGTGGGGGTGGGGCAGTGGTTTGGGGGGAGATGAGGGAAGGATCCCAGCAGTGCGGGAAGTTGACAACCTGGAGAGCACAGGCCTGGAATGGGGACCTGGAAGAGTGAATGTGTCCCTCTAAACCCATCAACTGCAGACTAGGCAGGCTTGGAAGAATTGTGTATTTGTTGGTAAATGTCAATTTCTGTGTAAACACACAACCCAATGGCAAAAGATTTCCATCAATAATCATCAAAATTGACAGATGGGCAAAGTAAGAAACATGCTTCTTGAGAACTTATCATGTTGTAGGAGCAGCAGTGATCTGTATGCTCTGTATAACCTGTATGCTCAAAAGGTCTGTTAAACTCCCCTAGCTTGTGTCCTTTCCCTCTTTGAATGCCTGTGAAGTGGCTTTCCCACTCTCCTTTCTACCTCCAGTGAATGCCCTTCGCCCGGCCCATCTGGCCAGTGGTTCGCTGTGTTACATTCTATTGCACCTCACGGAGGCTGATCTTCATCGCACCGTCTATCGCTGCGCTGTGGGACACTTACCTTAAAGGATCCTGACATCTCCACTGCCAGGCCTGTCCTGGGAGCGTGAGTATGGGTGTGACACCCTCCCCCATCCCTTCTTTTGAGCTTAGCTATCAAGCTAATAAATGTGCTGCTTTCTGCCAAACTCTGGGGGGGAGGGGCATTATTAGTCCTCTCTAAGCTTACTAACTGACCCAATTTTGGGTAACACAAGCAACATTGTTTGATCCGCTATTGTACCAAAGGGGGAGATGGTTGTCTATAAAGGAGGGTAAAGACTAAATGCCTCTGGTGAGAATGGGATTTGAACCCCTGCATGCAGAGCATAATGGGATAGCAGTCCATCACCTTAACCACTCGGTCACCTCATCTGAGCTGTCAAAAAACGGACAGGAGGAGAAATCTAAGGCCGGCAGAGATAGGGACACTAAGGAGTTTTTAAATACTAAGCGAAAGCAGGGTCTGAATGAGCTCCCCTCTCTCAACTAGTGAGGAGCTGGGGAAAGACTTCAGGAACAGACCGTGTTTGCATAGACACAGCTACTCTGCCTAGCTATGGAGCATGATGGGGCCGCTTCCCCAAAATGACCAGTTTGGGATGGTCTTGGGTTACAAATCACTTTAGGATTGAGTGGAATGAAATGTTATTCTCCTTCCTGTATGAGTGAAGGGCAGCAGAAGATACCTAGTCCGTCCTGATGGAGGTGTAGGTGAGTGAGGAATAGCTTTTATTGGACTGCAGAGAAGTGATTGAGGACGTCACCCTAAACCAGTGGTCCCCAAACATTTCACATTGTGCCCTCTTAGCCATGGCTGTGGCCCCTCGGAAGCCACGGTCAAGAACCGGGGCTGGGAGGAGTGGGGCTGATGCTTGCTGGGGAGAGGGGTGCGGACAGGGGTAAAGGGGTCGACGCTGGGCTGGGAGCCAGAGTCAAAGGCTGAGGGTGGGGTTGGGGAAGAGTTGTGGCAGAGTGGTACTCCCTCCCTGCCCTCTATGTGGGCTGGCTCAGGTCCTGAGGTGCCCCCATGAATGTTCCTGTGTCCCCCTAGGAGTCGCACCCCACATTATGGGGACCACTGAACCCTACTCGCTAAGCCGGGGCTAGTGATGCCAAACCCCCGGGAAAGGGAGAACAAGTGTGGGGGCCCCAGCACCAGAACCATTCCCCTACCTTCTGTCTGTGGCTCTACCCCCTTCCACCCATGGCCCCATCCACTGTCACTTCTGTTCCACCCCTTCCCCCACCAGCCCCACCCTATCACTCCTTTACCCCTGCCCCGCTGTGGCCCTGAGACCAGAGAAGCTCTGTGCCCCTGCTGCAGCACCTGGGCTGTAACAGGGAGTGGGAGCTCCTCCAGCCCTGGGGCTGACATAGGGGAGACTTTTCCAGGGATACCTAACTTGGCCAGGGCCCCTGATCATGGGCCCCACTGTCCCTTTGTCAGTGCAAGGTTTGGGGAGGCTGAGCCCCCTTGTCATAAACAGATAGCTAAGGGTTAATGTTCTTTTACCTATAAAGGGGTAACACCAGTAACCTAAAACACCTGACCAGAGGACCAATCAGGAAACAAGACTTTTTCAAATCTGTTTGAAGGGAAGTTTGTGTGTGAGTTCTTTGTTCTTTGTCTTGTGTCTGTGGCGTCTCAGCTATGAGAGTGATTTTTCTATCTCCTGCCTTTCTAATCTTCTGTTTCCAAGTTGTAAGTACAAAGATAATAAGACAATAAGTTTATGTTGGTTTTTTTTGTATTTACATGTGTGTAGTTGCTGGAATATTTAAATCGTATTCTTTTTGGATAAGGCTGTTTATTCATTTTTTTCTTTTAAGCAAATAACCCTGTATATGTCACCTTAATACAGAGAGACCATTTTTATGTCCTTTTCTTTCTTTTTATATAAAGCTTTCTTTTTAAGACCTGTTGGATATTTTCTTTAGTGGGGACTCCAGGGAATTGAGTCTGCAGCTCACCAGGGAATTGGTGGGAGGAAGAAGTCAGGGGGAAAATCTCGTTGTGTTAGATTAACTAGCCTGACTTTGCATACCCTCTGGGTAAGGGGGAAGAGAGATTAGCTATCTTGGTACTTCTATTTCCAGGACTGGAAACAGGGAGGGGGAAGTCCCTCTGTTGAGATTCACGGAGCTTGCTTCTGTATATCTCTCCAGGAACCCAGGGAGGGAACACATGGAGGGGAGGAGGGGGAAGGGAAATGGTTTATTCCCCTTTGTTGTGAGACTCAAGGCATCTGAGTCTGGGGGTCCCCCGGGGAAGGTTTTGGGGAGACCACAGTGAGCCAGGCACTGTACAAATCCCTGGCTGGTGGCAGCTTTACCAGGTCCAAGCTGGTAACTAAGCTTGGAGGTTTTCATGCTAACACCCATATTTTGGACGCTAAGGTCCAAATCTGGAAAAAAATGTTATGACACCCCTCCCCCCTGAGCCTCCATTACGAGCCGCCCAGGCTACCACTGCTCAGTGTGTGGCCAGTCTCTGTGTTTTCTGCTGCTCGTTCTGGGGAGCCTGGCCGGCCTTAGGGGTGGTGCCCCCCGATAGCCGCCCTGGGCACCAGGGGTCAAAGGGCACCGTGTGGCAGTGCAAAGGTGCTCACTGCTCTCCCCTGCCCCAATGCTCCTACAATGGGTCCACAGAGGTTTGAGGGGAGTAAGGAGCAACCCTATGTGCTCCATGCGTCCTGGTCACTTTTCCCACTTGGGCTGTGCTGTGAGGGGAGCATCAGAAGCTGCTGCTCTCTGCCCTCCCGCTATGCAGCCCGGCTGAGGAAAGTGACCTGGATGCAGGGAGCTCGGATGATCTCACTTCTTGCCCCCACATCCCACAGCACCTAGGGGTGCCCAGATGAGCAGCGTTCCAGGGAGGAGTGTGGGGCAGCAATGACAGCTGCTCCATGCACACAGGTCAGTCTCCCCATGTGGGTGCAGGAGGGGGTGCAATGGTTTCTGTGATGCCTATCCTATCAATATCGTCACTCAATACCAGGCACTCAAATTCACCAGTCTTAGTACTTAGACATTTAGCGTTTGTATTTAAGCACTTCCAAAATCTGTCCCATTTTAGCTGTCTGCTATTACATGATGTAATTGAGGGAGACTCTTTCATTTCACTGTTTCTCATCAGAACCTACCTGTACATTATCATCTTCCATCCTCTCCACCTTACTAGGCTATAGAGAATCCCTGTGAATAGTTCCTCTCCTAACGGATGTCTCTGTCTGAACCCTGTGATCCTCAGCGCCTGTCGGCTTTCCCCAGCTCTGAGACTGTGTCTACACCGCGCACCTTACCACGGTGCAGCTGTGCCACTCTAACCATGCCATTGTAAGGTGCGCTGTGTGGCCGTCCTTATTGCTGAGAGAGAGCTTCCCCGGCAAAAAAGCCAAACTACCTCCAATGAGGGGCAGGAGCTTTGTCACCGGGAGCACAGCTCCACCTACGATGCGCTGTTCACACTGCCGCTTTTCATGGCTCAAATTTTGGCATTCGGGGAGTGTTTTTTCTCACCTCAGAGAGACAAAATTTTTAGCAACAAAAGCCGAAATTAAAAAAACTCCTCTGCAACCTATTTAATTTTACCTTTATACAACCTTTATACTGCCTCCAGTTCTGGTATCCTCATTTGAAAAAGATGTTGTGAAATTGGAGCTAGGGCAGCAAAGAGCCACCAAATGTTCTGAGGGCTGGAGAAAAATGCCTTCCAGTGAGCTATTGAAAGAGCTCAACCTGTTTAGCTTATCAAAAGAAGATTGAAAGGTGATTTCATTGAAATGTTGAAGGGCCTTAGTGGAGAGAAAAGATTGGGTATTTACGGGCTCTTGAATGGAGCAGAGAAAGACATAACAAGACCCAATGGCTGGAAAGTGAAAAGAGATAAATTCATATTACAACTGAGGCACAATAGTCAACAGCGAGGATGATTCACCACAGGAGCAAGCTACCAAGGAAAGTGGTGGATTCACCATCTCCTGATGTCATTTCATGAAGACTAGATGCCTTTCTGGAATGTGTTTGCCCCCGAAGTAGCTGTTATGTCACACAGGAGGCCTGTAATATGCAGGTTAGATGCTCTAATGGTGTCTTCTGACCATGAAGTCGACTAATTTCTGAAAAACAGAGTGTAGCATTGGGAGCAGCGTCTGATGTTTTCCTGTCTAGCCGGCTTGCTGCCTAGAACGAACGCTCCTTGAGTGGGGTGATCCACAGGGAGTAGCTCAAACCTCCAAAGTGCCTGGCCAGGGGCAAGACATTAGCCCAGCAAGGGAGGGGTGTGGCAGTGACATCACAAAGGCCTTTTGCAGGACCTCAGACTATTGGTCAAAGGTGGTGGGGAGGTGGTAACCTCACAGAGAGATGCTGACATCAGCCAGGCAGGACAGGGGCGAGGGGCCAGGGAAACCTCAGAGACCTCTGTGGCTTTGCTTCAGCACGTTTCCTTCTCCAGGTCTCTCTTTGAGGACTGAGAGATTATTTGGGGTCATGGACGTGAGCGCCAGGAGGAACCTCTTTCGAGTTTCCTCCTTCCCTTGTAGTGATTTTACTAGAAAACAGCCGTCCCTGTTTAGAAGGTAAGAGCCTCCTGGAGGTTTGAAACCTGTTCAGTCTGATCTATCTGGTGACAAGTGAATTCTAGGCATGGAAAACACGAGCTTAAGGATGCAGAATTTTATTGCGCACCTGGGATTTTGTCCCTTAGAATCGCTGGGGACATTAGGGTTTGTCCTTTTTGTTTCACCTTTTCCTCCATCCCTCCCTCCTTTTCTTCTCTGGCTTCTTTTGTCCTTTCTCCTGTTCCCTTCCCAACAACAGGACGGAGGTGTGTGTGTGTGTGTTGCAGGGAAGTCCTCTGCAGCTCCCACTATGGAAGGTCCACCCAAAAATGTGGGACTGAAATAGTGCTCGGGCAGTGATCCCCACCGGTGACCTGGGCCATCCTTTGGGCTCTCTGGTGAGAACCCTCAGCCTCCCGTCCTCAGTCTCTACCCTGATTTGTTGAGCAGGGGGTTATTGACAGGGAGGAGACTCAGGTCCTTGTTGTTCTCTTTTAAGATCAAGTAAATAAGTCAGAACCAGTTCTATCTTTGATTAATTTTGCTGCTTCTCTGCATTAATTGTCTCTGAGCAGTTGATGATTCCCTCTAACATTGCAGTTCTCCTCAAATGCATGCTGAATAATTAGTGTCACAGTTGTTGGTCTGGAGCTCATCTGAGAGCACAGTGTTCAGGTCATTCAATGTCTGAAATTCAAGATCCGATGGTTTGTTTGAAAATCAGGGCTCTTGGGTCCTATTCCCAACACTGCCTCTGACGGGCTGTGTGACCTAAGAGAAGTCAATTCTCCTTTCTCAGCCTTAGCTTCTCCCTCTTTCAAGTAGGGATAATAATGATCCGCTCTTACCTACCTCATGGTGGGTGAAGGATGCGGATCCATTTGGGAGTGTCACTAGAAGTAGTGCATAATGTGAAGTTTCCCATCATGTTTACTCAGAGCAGATTATGACATAATAGATTAGCTGAAATAGTCTATTTTATTTGTATTTTTTTATTTTGAAATTGTTAATAGTAGCAACGACTTAGCTCAGATTGAAGCATCTTACCTAATGGTTGAGATGTAAGTGTCTCCTCTTTGTGTGCGAGGAGACAATTTAACACACTCTGACAAAGAGGAGATGCTTTTGTTTTGCAACAAAATATTTTTGCAAAGATCTTTCATCCCACTTGTTATGATTTTGAGAAACAAACTGGTTTAGTCTAAATAGGATTTTCGGACAGAAACGGTTTGAATGAAATTTTCCCACCATCTAGATTCCTGGGCTCTGGGGTGTTTTCATCTGTTAGAACAGGAGTCAGAACTGGTTGCTTCTCTTTCTGGCTCTGCCATCGCCTTGTTGTGTAGGCCTTGGGTAGGTCACTTCCCTTCTCCCATCTGTCCAATCGGAACAGGAACAGTTCTCGAACTATGGGCAGTTTAGAGCCCAAGTGAGATAAGGGGTATTAAAGCCCTCTGTGAAGGAGAAAGGGGAGTTTCACAGTGTTTAGCACCAAGGAATTCTAAAGTTTGCTAAAATGTCTAGTCTGTGGAAACAAGAAATGGTTGGGGCCAAACTTATTAACCACTGCCTTTTTAAAGCCCATTCAAAGATGTGAGTCCCTATCTTTTAGGTACCTGTGGTTCTTTGCCAGCAGCAGAGAAGAGGTTCCTGAACCCTTTTTTGTGACCTTAACAAACCAGGTGTTATGCCCCAGTTCTCGTCTGAGACCCCTGAAAAAGAACATCTTCCCATCCATGAACAAGACAGGACCTATCTTTCAAAGGAGAACAAAAAGACCTCTGGGACTTACAGACTAGCTAGCCTGACTGCCATAGCTGGAGAGATCCTGCAATACATTCTTAAACACTCAGTTTGTCAGCAGCACCTTCAGGATGATTTGGTTCTTATGATTAGTGAGCGTGGAATTGTCAAGAACAAATCATTCCAAACCAATCCTCTTTCCTTCTTTGGCAGGGTTCTGGGCCTGGTAGAGGTGAGTAAACAATAGATGGGATCTAGCTTGGTGTTACTAAGGCTTTCGACACAGTCCCATAGGACATTCTCAGAAGCAAACGAGGGAAATGCAGTCCAGCTGCAATCAGTGTAATGTGGGTGCAGAGCTGGTTGAAAGCCAAGACTCCAGGAGCCCTTCTCCATGTTTAGCTGCCCAACGGGGAGGGTGAACCTAGTGGGTCTGGCAGGGATCAGTCCGGTGTCAGGTACTATTCTATATTTTCATGAATGATTTGGAAAATGGAGTGGAGAGCATGCTCCTAAAGTTTACAACTGACACCAAGCACTTTGGAGCACAGGATTGAAATTCAAAACACCCTTAACAAATTGGAGACTTGGTCTTCTTGAGTCAAACTCCATGGTTAGGGCTCTCTCTCTACACTGGGCTGAAGTGAAACCCCAGAGCCAAGCACTCCTCCTGGGCAGTGAGCTCCGACCTTGATTGGTCAGATGCTGCTTAGCACTGTCAGAGCAGCTTTTGCTGGGAGATTCTCCCAGCACTTTCCAATAGCGGGAAGTTATGAAATCCCCATTTGACTGCTGGGGACAGAGCCCGAGAGTGGGGAGCAACTTGCCCAAAGTCCCCAGGAAAAGGAAAACAACCAGCAGAGGAACCAATAGGAAACCCAGCAATGGAACTCAGGAGTCCTGGGGGTGTGCTGTGGTGACCAGATGTCCCAATTTTATAGGGACAGTCCGAATTTTGGGGTCTTATCTAGGATCCTATTACCCCCCACGCCGTCCCGATTTTTCACACTTGCTGTCTGGTCAACCTAGAATGTGCACATGTGTGGGTCCCAGCTGCTCGCTGCCACCCTCATTGAAGCATATGTGCAGGGTTACTGCCCTGAGAAGTGCAGGGCACCAGTGGATGTGGGGTTGGTTGGAGGTAGGGTCTGGCTTCAGGCAGGGCAAGGGCTGCGTGGCTGGCTCGCTTCAGGCAGGGGGGTGCATCAGGGGTTGGCTGGAGACAGGGCAGGGAGGATGTGGCTGGTGCAGGCAAAGCAGAAGGTGTAGGGCTGGCTGGAGACACAGGCTGACTGCCGGCAGGACAGGGCAAGATGCGCAGGGCTGGCTGCCAGCAGGGCGTGGGGCAGGGCCGGTGCAAGGAAATTTCATGCCCTAGACGAAACTTCCACCTTGCACCCTCCCCCCCCGCACCCCTGCCCTGAGGCGCCCCACCCATGGCAGCTCCCCCCTCCACCCTGACTCTCCCCTCTTGTGGCAATTCTCCTGCTCTGCCCTGCGGCACCCCCCTCGCCCGAGCTCACCCCTGCACTGAGCACGAGCACCCCGAGCATGCCGTGGCCGCTTCACTTCTCCCACCTCCAAGGCTTGCGGCGCCTAAGCCTGCCAGGCAGTCAAGCACCCTCCTCTGAGACACAGCAGCAATAACAGTTGACAATAGAGGCACCTTAACCCCTGAGTTCCTTCAGTGTGTCCCCCTCGGGGGTCCAGCTCCGATCACCAGATACTCGGCTTATGTCTATACCAACTGCCGAATCGGTGGGCAGCAATCGATCCAGTGGGGGTCGATATATCGAGTCTAGTTTTGATGCAATACATTGAGTGCTCTCCCCTCGCCTGCTGTACTCGAGCTCGGTGAGAGGCGCAGGCAGAGTCTACGGGGAGCTGCAGCAGTCAACTCACCGAGACTGTGACATTATAAGTATAATCTAATATCTCATTGAAAGGTGACAGGGCCAGAAAGAGTTAATTAACTCACCTCACCGACTGACCTGACCCGTGGGTGAACCTTAAAAACTGGTTAACAAGATATGTAAATGAACAGAGCTTTGAAATGCAAGTCTGCAGTGTTAGAGGTAGAAGGGGAGGTGTTTGCTCAGGTCTTGTGATGTAGGCAAACAAGTCTTGTCTATTGCTATAGTTTTAATTCAAAGAGCAAAAAAAGAATATTAACATTTATGATGATACTTGAGTGAAATAGTATTATTGTCTGTGTCTCTTTGAAGGTTGTGGTAATCTGTATCTGAACTGTTTAATGAATAAATTACTCTGTACTAGTTGCCAGGATGCTTGGAAGGAGAGTTAAGCCTATTGTTTTCTCAGGCCGAAAGGCTGCTGGAAATGTTTAAGAACCTGGGACACGATCCTTCTTCATCTCAGATCTGCTTTGGGTTTCAAGAGAGGGAAACCTTAAGCCACAAGGATTGAGATCCCCAGTCATTGACTGGAGCCACCCTGAATATGGACATTGGATTATAACCTATGGACTATTTCTAAAAGGACTTTTGGCAACTACAAGCTCATCTCTACTTTGTATCTGAACCTCAAAAATTGAATTCAAGTCTTTATGTCTATTAATCTTTAAACCAACACTCACTCTCTCTCTTTTCTTTTCTAATAAATTTTAGCTTAGTTAATAAGAATTGGCTATAGCATGTATTTTAGGTAAAATCTAAGTTATAATTGAACCTGGTTATGTGGCTGATCCTTTGGGATCGGAAGAATCTTTTCTTTTATATGATGAAGTGAGATTTTCAGGAATCATCATCATCTCTAACAGGTGTGCCTGGACGGAGGCCTGAGGCTGTGTACTTTAAGGGAACTGCGTGGTTTAAACTTCTAAGTAACCAGTGAGGTACTGCAGAAGCTGCTTTGTCCTGGCTTAGTAAATCCAAGTATTGAAATAACCAGCAGCGTTTGGGATTTGTCTGCCCTGTTTTGTTTGCAATTCACTCTGATTGAGTGAGCTGAGCTGGCTCCCACGGGCAGCACCGTCACACCTACAGCCAGGCTGCAGAGGTCCGGGGGATCTTAGGGGCCTTGGGGTGCACAGATACCTATGTCCAGGCCATAGCGGTCCCTGGGGGGCTAGAGAGTTTGGGGGGGACACAGATACCAATCTCCATGCTCTAGGGTTCCCATGGGGGCTTAGAGGGTTCGTGGGGGGCACATATTCCTACATCCAGGCTGTAGGGTTACCAAGGGGGCTTAGGGGGTTAGTGGGGGTCAAAGATACCTACGTCCAGGCTGGAGGCATCCTGGCAGTCTTAGGGGATTTGTGGGGGCCAAAGACACCTATGATGTCCAGGCTG
Organism: Gopherus flavomarginatus; assembly: GCF_025201925.1. Taxonomy (NCBI): domain Eukaryota; kingdom Metazoa; phylum Chordata; order Testudines; family Testudinidae; genus Gopherus; species Gopherus flavomarginatus. The sequence continues at coordinate 48,586,223 of NC_066624.1, forward strand.
TAGGGGTACCAGTGGGTTTTAGGGGTTCGAGTGGGCATAGATACGTACGTCCAGGCTGTATCGTTCCCAAGGGTGGTTAGAGGTTTCGTGAGGGGCAGAGATATCTACGTCCAGATTGTAGATGTCCCGGGAGGGGGGGTTAGGGGGGTTGTGGGAGTGCAAATACCTATGTCCAGGCTGTAGGGGTTCCTGGGGGTTTAGAGGGGCACATATACCTACGTGCACACTGGAGTGTCGCAAGGGGCTTATGGAGTCTATATGGGGTACAGATACCAATGTTCTGGCTGTATCGGTCCCTCGGGGGCTTAGGGGGTTTGTGGGGTGCACAGATACCTAAGTTCAGGCTGGAGGGATCTCTGAGTTTCTTAGGTGTTTGGTGGGAGGCACAGATACCTACGTCCAGGCTGCAAGGGTCTCGGAGGGGCTTAGGGTCTGTCACGGAGTGTGGGGGAGTCTGGTCCTGCACCCCTCTTCCTGGGACTCACAGTGACTCTCAGCCAGCCAGTAAAACAGAAAGTTTATTGGACAGCAGGAGCGAAGGATACAGCAGAGCTTGGAGGCACAAGCAGGATCCCACAATCAAGTCCTTCTAGGGGTTCAGGAAACTTAGTTCCCAGTTTGGGAATCCCTGAATTCCAACCACCCAGACCAAAACCGAAACTGAACTAACCCAAGTCCCTCCATCTGGCCATTTCCTGTGTCCAGCTTCCCGGGCAAAGGTGCTGACCCCTCCCCCCGCCTAGCTCAGGTTACAGGCTGAGCACGTGTCCAGTCCTAAAGTCACCCCCTGCTCTCCCATCCCCCACACAGACTGTCATTACTCCATTACAATAATGCACAGAGCATTTCCCGCATGGAGCAACAGTGACACCGTGTGGCCACACTGGGTAATGCACAGAGCATTTCCCTCATGGAACAACAGTGACACCATGTGGCCATGCACGGTAAAGCACAGAACATTTCCTATATGGAAGAACTGTGACACCGTGTGGCCAGGCAGGGTAATGCCCAGAGCATTTCCTGCATGGAGCAACAGTGACACTGTGTGGCCACTCAGGGTAATGCACAGAGCATCACACCTACATAGAGGCTGTAAAGAGCCCTGGGGGCTTAGGGGTCATGGGAGGTACAGATAGCTATGTCCAGGCTGGAGGCATTCTGGGGTGCTTAAGGGGGTTCGTAGGGTCACAGATACCTACGTCCAGGATGGTCGGGACTCTGGGGGAGTTAGGGGGGTTGTGGGGGCATAGGTACTTGCGTACAGGGTGTAGAGGTCCTGGTGGGGATTAAAGGCTTCCTGGAGGACACCAATATCTACATCCGGGCTGGAGAGGTCCCTGGACGGCTTAGAGGTTGTGGTGAGCACAGTGATACCTGGGGGTTTAGGAACTTGGTGAGGGGCACAGATACCTATGTTTGTCCTGGAGGGGTCCCTGGGGGGGCTTAGTTGTATTGTAGGGGACACAGATACCTACGTCCAGGCTATAGGCATTCTGGGGGGGCTTAGGGCTTTGGGGGGGCACAGATACCTACATCCAGGCTGGAGGGGTCCCAAGGGGTTTAGGGGGTTTGTGGGGGGCACAGCTATGTACGTCCAGGCTGGAGAGGTTCCAGGGAGTATAAGGAATTTTTGTGTACAGCAGAGATACCTATCTCCAGGATCTAGGGGTCCCTGGGGGGCTTAGGGTTTTTTTGGGAGGCACAGATAACTATGTCCAGGTTGGAGTGGTTCCTGGGGGGTTTAGGGGGTTCCTGGGGGGCACAGATACCTAGGTCCATGGTGTAGGGATCCCCGGGTGGATTAGGGGTTTTCTGAGGGGTACAGATACATACGTCTAGGCTGTAGGGGTCCCTGGGAGGCTTAGGGGGTTTGTGGGGGGCAGCGATACCTAAGTCCAGGCAATAGGGCTTCCAGGGGGAATTAGTGTGTTGGGGGGGCACAGATACTTAGATCCAGGCTGGAGGGTTCCCAATGGGGCGGGGGCTTAGGCAGTTTGTGTTCGGCAAAGATACCTACCTCCAGGCTGGAGGGGTGTCTCGGCACTTAGGGATTGTGGGGGGGCACAGATACCTCCGTCCAGGCTGGAGGGTCCTTGGGTAGCTTAGCGGGTTCGTAGGGGGCACAGATACCTAAATCCAGGCTGGAGGGATCCAGGGGGGGCTTATGGGGTTCAGGGGGCACAGATACTTATCTCTAGGCTGTAGTAGTCCCTGGTGGGCTTAGGGGGTTTTGCGGGGGCCCAGATACCTAAGTCCATGCTGTAGGCGTCCCTACAGGTGCTTATGGGTTCATGGGGTGCACAGATACTTATGTTCAGGTTGGAGGGGGCAGGGGGGTTGTGGTTTCATGGGGGGCACAGATACGAACCTCCAGGCTGTAGGAGTCGAAGGGGGGTTGTGGGGGTACAGATACCTACATCTAGGCTGGAAGGGTCCTGGGGGGTATAGAGGGTTTGTGGGGGGCACAGATACCTAGGTACAGGCTGTCGGTGTCCCGAGGAGATGAGGTGGTTCACTGGGGGCTCAGATACATCCAGGCTGGATGTGTCCCGAGGAGCTTAGGGGGTTAGTGCGGTGCTCAGACACCTGTGTCCAGGCTGTAGGGATCCCTGGGGGCTCAGGAGGTTCGTGGGGGTCACAGGTAGTTACGTCCAGGTTGAAGGGGTAATGGGAGTGCTTAAGGGATCGGGGCTGACACAGATACCTACGTCCAGGGTCTAGTGGTCCCGAGGGGATTGGGGGTTGAGGGGCGAACAGATACTTACGTCATAGCTGGAGGTGTCTTGGGTGGTTTAGGAGGTTCGTTGGAGTCACAGATACCTAAGTCCAGGCTGCAGGGTTTCCTGGGGCATTCAGGGATTTCTGGGGGTCACAGATACCTACGTGCAGACTAGAGGGGTCCCAGAGGTCTTAGGAGAATTATGGGGGTCACAGATACCTACATGCAGACTGGAGGGGTCCTGGAGCGCTTAGGAGATTTATGGGGGGCACAGATACCAACATACTGGCTGTAAAGGTCCCTGGGGGGCTTTGTGGGTTCGGGGGGAACAGATACCAATGTCCTGGCTGTAGATATTCCTGGGGTACATAGAGGGGCTGTGGTCGCACATAACCCTACATCCAGGCTGTCGGGGTCCCGGGGGCCCCTGGCCAAATTGGGTCCCCCTGGAAAAGTCTCCCTCACGGTGGCCCCAGGGCTGGAGGAGCTCACACTCCCTGATATGGCGCAGAGGCTGCAGCAGGGGCACAGAGCTTCTCTGGTGTCAGGGCCACAGCGGGGCAGGGGTAAAGGAGTGAGACCAGAGAAGCTCTGTGCCCCTGCTGCAGCCCCCAGGTAATAGAAGGGAGTGGGAGCTCTTCCAGCCCTGAGGCCACCGTGGAGGAACATCTAAAGCCAGGACATTGGTATCTGTCATACATTAGAAGCAAGAGGAAGACTAAGGACAGGGTAGGCCCACTGCTCAGTGAGGAGGGGGAAACAGTAACGGGAGACTTGGAAATGGCAGAGATGCTTAATGACTTCTTTGTTTCAGTCTTCACTGAGAAGTCTGAAGGAATGTCTAGTATAGTGAATGCTTACGGGAAGAGGGTAGGTTTAGAAGAGAAAATAAGGAAAGGGCAAGTAAAAAATCACTTAGAAAAGTTAGATGCCTGCAAGTCACCAGGGCCTGATGAAATGCATCCTAGAATACTCAACGAGTTAATAGAAGAGGTATCTGAGCATCTAGCTATTATCTTTGGGAAATCATGGGAGACTGGGGAGATTCCAGAAGACTGGAAGGGGGCAAATATAGTGCCCATCTATAAAAAGGGAAATAAAAACAACCCAGGAAACTACAGACCAGTTAGTTTAACTTCTGTGCCCGGGAAGACTAATGGAGCAGGTAATCAAAGAAATCATCTGCAAACACTTGGAAGGTGGTAAGGTGATAGGGAATAGCCAGCATGGATTTGTAAAGAACAAATCGTGTCAAACTAATCTGATAGCGTTCTTTGATAGGATAACGAGCCTTGTGGATAAGGGAGAAGCGGTGGATGTGATATACCTAGACTTTAGTAAGGCATTTGATACGGTCTCGCATGATATTCTTATAGATAAACTAGGAAAGTACAATTTAGATGGGGCTACTATAAGGTGGGTGCATAACTGGCTGGATAACCGTACTCAGAGAGTAGTTGTTAATGGTTCCCAATCCTGCTGGAAAGCTATAACAAGTGGGGTTCCGCAGGGGTCTGTTTTGGGACCGGTTCTGTTCAATATCTTCATCAACGATTTAGATGTTGGCATAGAAAGTACGCTTATTAAGTTTGCGGATGATACCAAACTGGGAGTTATTGCAACTGCTTTGGAGGACAGGGTCAAAATTCAAAATGATCTGGACAAATTGGAGAAATGGTCTGAGGTAAACAGGATGAAGTTCAATAAAGATAAATGCAAAGTGCTCCACTTAGGAAGGAACAATCAGTTTCACACATACAGAATGGGAAGAGACTGTCTAGGAAGGAGTATGGCAGAAAGAGATCTAGGGGTCGTAGTGGACCACAAGCTTAATATGAGTCAACAGTGTGATACTGTTGCAAAAAAAGCAAACGTGATTCTGGGATGCATTAACAGGTGTGTTGTAAACAAGACACGAGAAGTCATTCTTCCGCTTTACTCTGCGCTGGTTAGGCCTCAACTGGAGTATTGTGTCCAGTTCTGGGCACCACATTTCAAGAAAGATGTGGAGAAATTGGAGAGGGTCCAGAGAAGAGCAACAAGAATGATTAAAGGTCTTGAGAACATGACCTATGAAGGAAGGCTGAAGGAATTGGGTTTGTTTAGTTTGGAAAAGAGAAGATTGAGAGGGGACATGATAGCAGTTTTCAGGTATCTAAAAAGGTGCCATCAGGAGGAGGGAGAAACCGTGTTCACCTTAGTCTCCAATGATAGAACAAGAAGCAATGGGCTTAAACTGCAGCAAGGGAGATTTAGGTTGGACATTAGGAAAAAGTTCCTAACTGTCAGGGTAGTTAAACACTGGAATAGATTGCCTAGGGAAGTTGTGGAATCTCCATCTCTGGAGATATTTAAGAGTAGGTTAGATAAATGTCTATTAGGGATGGTCTAGACAGTATTTGGTCCTGCCATGAGGGCAGGGGACTGGACTCGATGACCTCTCGAGGTCCCTTCCAGTCCTAGAGTCTATGAGTCTATGAGTAATCTGTGCTCCCCATAAACCACCTAATCCCCACGGGAACCCCTACAGCCAGGATGTTGGTATCTGGCCCCTATAAATCTCCTAAGCCCTCTGGAACCCTTCCAGTCTGAACGTAGGTATCTGTGACCCCCAGAAATCCCCGAATGCCCCAGGAACCACTACAGCCTGGACTTAGGTATCTGTGACTCCAACGAACCTCCTAAACCACCCAGGACCCCTTCAGCTAGGACGTAGGCATCTGTTCCCCCCTCAACCCCCAATCCCCTCGGGACCCCTAGACCCTGGACGTAGGTATCTGTATCCGCCCCGATTCCCTAAGCACCTCCATTACCCCTTTAGCCTGGACGTAGGTATCTGTACTCCCACAAACCCCTTAAACGTCCCAGCGACCCCTTCAGCCTGGAATTCCCTATCTGTGACACCCACGAACCTCTAACCTCCCAGGGATCCCTACAGCCTGCACACAGGAGTCTGAGCACCCCACAAACCCCCTAAGCTCCTCGGGACACATCGAGCCTGGATGTATCTGAGCCCCCAGTGAACCGCCTAATCTCCTCGGGACACTGACAGCCTGTACCTAGGTATCTGTGCCCCCCACAAACCCCCTATAACCCCCACGACCCATCCAGACTAGATGTAGGTATCTGTACCCCCACAGCCTCCCTGGGACTCCTACAGCCTGGAGGTTTGTATCTGTGCCCCTCATGAAACCCCAACCCCCCCGTCCCCTCCAGAATGGACATAAGTATCTGTGCACCCCACGAACCCATAAGCACCTGTAGGGACGCCTACAGAATGGACTTAGGTATCTGGTGCCCCCCAAGCCCCCCTAAGCCCACCAGGGACCCCTATAGCCTACAGATAAGCATCTGTGCTCCCTGAACCCCATAAGCCCCCCCTGGACCCATCCAGCCTGGACTTAGCTATCTGTGCCACACATGAACCCGCTAAGCCCCCCAGGGACCCTCCAGCCTGGATGGAAGTATCTGTGCCCCCCACAACCCCTAAGTGCCGAGAAACCCCTCCAGCCTGGAGGTAGTTATCTGTGCCCACCAGAAACCGTTTTAGCCCCCCCAGGGACCACTCCAGCCTGGATGCAGATATCTGTGCCCAACACAAATGGCGTAAGCCCCCCCCCGGGAACCCTCCAGCCTGAATCTAGGTATCTGTGCCCCCTCAACACACTAATTCCCCCTGGAAGACCTATTCCTGAAAGTAGGTATCTCTACCCCCCACAAACCCCCTAAGCCTCCCAGGGACCCCTACAGCCTAGACGTAGGTATCTCTGCCACCCAGAAAACCCCTAATCCACCCAGGGAACCCTACAGCATGGACCTAGGTATCTGTGCCCCCCAGGAACTCCCTAAACACCCCAGGAAACACTCCAACCTGGACATAGATATCTGTGCCTCCCAAAAAACCCTAAGCCCCCCGGGACCCCTAGAGTATGGAGATAGGTATCTCTGCCATCCGCAAAAAACCCTAATCCTCTCCGGAACCTCTCCAGCCTGGATGTACATATCTGTGCCCCTCCCCACAAACCACCTAAGCCCCCAGGTACCCCTCCAGCCTGGATGTCGGTATATGTGCCCCCCCAAATACCTAAGCCCCCCAGAATGCCTATAGCCTGGACGTAGGTATCTGTGTCTCCTACAGTACCACTAAGCCCTCCCCCAGGGACCCCTCCAGGACATACATAGCTATCTGTGCCCCTCACCAAGTCCCTATACCCCCAGGGATCACTGTGCTCACCACAACCCCCTAAGCGTCCAGGGACACCTTCAGCCTGGACGTAGATATTGCTGTCCTCCAGGAAGCCTTTAATCCCCACCAGGACCTCTACAGCCTGGAAGCTAGTATCTATGCCCCTCACAACCCCCCTAACTCTCCCAGAGTCCCGCCAATACTGGATGTAGGTATCTGTGACCCTACGAACCCTCATAAGCCCTCGAGGGATCTCTACAGCCTCCACGTAGGTGCGATGCTCTGTGCATTACCCTGTGTGGCCACATGGTGTCACTGTTGCTCCATGCAGGAAATGCTCTGTGCATTACCCTGCGTGACCACATGGTGTCACTGTTGCGCCATGCAGGAAATGCTCTGTGTACTACCCTGCGTGACCACATGGTGTCACTGTTGCACCATGCAGGAAATGCTCTGTGCATTACCCTGCCTGGCCACACGGTGCCGCTGTTGCTCCATGCAGGAAATGCTCTGTGTATTACTCTATGTGGCCACACGGTGTCAGTGTTGCTCCATGCAGGAAATGCTCTGTGCATTACCCTGTGTGGCCACATGGTGTCACTGTTGCTTCAAGGGGGAAATGCTCTGGGCATTACCCTGCATTGCCACACAGTGTTACTGTTGCTCCATGCGCGAAATGCTCTGGGCATTACTGTGATGGAGTGGGGACTGTCTGTGTGGGGGATGGGAGAGCAGGGGGTGACTTTAGGTGAGGGACAGGACCTAAGTCTGTAACTTGAGCTAGGAAGGGCTGACAGAGTGAGCACCTTTGCCCAGGAAGCTGGACACAGGAAGGGGTCGGCTGGAGGGAGTTAGTTCAGTTTTGGTTTGGAGCTGGGTAGTTGGAATTCAGAGAATCCCAAACTGGGAACTAAGCTTCCTGAACCCCCAGAAGGACTCGACTGACGGGTCCTGGTTGTGCCCCAAAGCCCTGCTGTATCCTTCATTCCTTTTGGCCAAAACAACCCTCTGTTTTACTGGCTGGCTGAGTCACTGTGTGTCCCTGGAAGAGGGGTGCAGGGCCAGATTCCACCACACTCCATGATACACCCTAAGCCCCTCTGCGACCCCTGCAACTAGGACGTAGGTATCTCTGCCCCCCCACCAAACCCCTGAGCCCCCCAGGGACACCTACAGCCTGGACCTAGATCTCTGTGCCCCCCAGGAACCCCCTCAAATCCCCAGGGACCCCTTCAGCCTGGACATAGGTGGAACCCGTCTGCCAGGCTGAATTGATAGCAGCAAGGACTGGGTTCTATACATAAGAGTCCCTTCCCTATTATGTAATGCAAACCAGATCGAGCCCTCACCCAGTGAGATGGGAAAATTTTATATACACACCCCTAGGTGCCTCAAAGAGGCAATACTTCCCCTCTCGCAATCATAGAATCTGGGTATAGCAGAAAATGTTTAATAACGTGAGATAAACAACAGAGCATTAAATTTGGAAAACACCTCAACTATGCCGTGTCCTTTTCCCTGGGCTCTAGAATCTAGCAATCCCCAAATCACCCCAAGACTCCAAAGTACAATACCTCAAATATTTCAAGACTCCAGCAACCCCATAATCACCCACATTCCCGCAGCCCCAGAGTTCAAGAATCTATCTGCCGGGTTTTCCCCCCTGCCAGCCTGGGTAGAAAGGGGCACCTTACGTGGTCCACTGCTGTCTGCCCTGCCTCTCCGTGGGATTCTGCTTCTACCTTTCCCACAAACTGCTCAGCTCGGTCCACCCGCTGCTCTGCTCCACCAGCCGACCTGTGATCTGCTCCAACTGTCTCCAAAAACTGCTTAGCTTACTTCATTCCGTGAGCCACTCCAAGTATTTTACAAACTGCTTTTCCCCCTCAGCTGTTCTGCAATACAGTTTCAAACTCCCCCACGATTTAAAACAGAATTTCAATGACTTCACCTCAGGAACCTGGATCTTCAGTTATTAAAAAATTCAACAACCAGCTCTAGTACTCAACTGTTAAAAAAGAAAACAATGTAATTCGTGTTTCTGGCTCATCCAAGAAGCCCACTCCCTTGTTCAGTGAGTGCAACTCAACTGATGGTGAGAATCCCTGTCTCAAAGCTGTTTCACAGTTCCTCATCCACACAATCAGGGTGACAACACTCCACATCTCACACCCCAACAACAAATAAACTGGGGATACCATAGCTGCCAAAGTAACCATCCCAGAGTGCCGTGGCCGTGTCACGCACTGTGCGTGTGTCTATGCAAACATGATCAGACCCTGAAATCCTTTTCCACACGTGCCAAAATTCACCACCAGATGTGAGGGTAGAGTTCATCCTGCTTCTGCTTACATAGGTATCTGTGCCCCCCACAACCCCCTAATCCCACCAGAACCCATCTAGCCTGGATAATGGTATCTGTGCTCTCCACAAACCTCTAAGCCCCCCAGGGAACCCACAAGCCCAGATGTCGGCATCTGTATGCCCCACACACCTCTTAATACCCACAGGAACCTTCCAGACTGTAGGTAGGTATCTGTGACCCCTAGAGACCCAGAAAGTCCCTCGGGACCCCTACAGCATGGATGTTTGTATCTGTGACCGACAAAAACCGCCTAAGCTACCCAGGGCCACCTACCATCAGGATGTAGGTATCTGTTCCCCCCCCAAACACACCTAATACCCCCGGAACCCCTCCAGCCTAGATGTAGGTATCTCTGACCCCACGAATCCGCTAAGACATGTCAGGACCCCTCCAGCATCGACATAGGTATCTGTGCCCACACAACCCTCCTAAGACCCCCAAAACCTCTCCAGCCTAGACGCAGGTATCTGTGCCCAGCATGAACCCCCTAAGGTCCCTAGGACCCCTCTTGCCTGGATGAATGTATCTGTGCTGCTTACAAACCCCTAAGGCCCCCTGCACTATCCCTATAGACCGGACGTAGATATCTGTGCACCCTCACGAACCCACTGATCCTCCGAGGGACCCCTACAGCATGGAAGTAGGTATCTGTACCCCAAAATTCCCCAAAGCAACCCCAGGACCTCTACAGCCTCGATATAGTTATCTGTGCCCCCGCACAACTCCCTAATACCCCCAGAACTCCTCCAGCCTGGACGTAGATATTTGTGACTTCCAGGAACCCCCAAAACCCTCCCCAGGACTTCTTCAGTCCCTACATAGGTATATCTGCCCCCCACCAGCCTTCTAAGACTCATTGGGCCCCCACCAGCCTGGTTATAGCTATGTGTACGCCACACAAACCCCCTAAGCTCCCCATGGCCCCCTCCAACCGGTACGTAGGTATCTGCGCAACCACAAACCCTTATGTCCCCCTGGGACCCCTCCAGACCATACGTATGTATCTGTGACCCTTACCAACTCCTTAAACCCCCAGGGACCACTACAGCCTGGACGTATGTATCTATGCTCACCACAACCCCCTAAGCCATCCAGGGACCTCTCCAGCCCTGACGTAGATATTTGTGCCCCTCATGAAGCCCCTAATGCCCACCAGAATGTCTTCAGCAAGGACGTAGCTATCTGTGCCCCCCACGACCCCTAAACCCCCCAGGGATCTCTACAGCCTCTACATAGGCGTGATGCTCTGTGCATTACCCTGCATGGCCACATGGTGTCACTATTACTCCATGCAGGAAATGCTCTGTCCATTACCTGGTGTGTTCACAAGGTGTCAATGTTGCTCCATGCGGGAAATGCTCTGTGCATTACCCAGTGTGGCCACACGGTGTCACTGTTGCTCCATGTGGGAAATGCTCTGTGCATTACTGTGATGTAGGAGGGACTGTCTGTGTGGGGGATGGGAGAGCAGGGGGTGACTTTAGGACCGGACACGTGCTCAGCCTGTAACCTGAGCTAGGCGGGGGGAGGGGTCAGCACCTTTGCCCGGGAAGCTGGACACAGGAAATGGCCAGCTGCAGGGAGTTGGGTTAGTTCAGTTTCGGTTTTGGTCTGAGTGGTTGGAATTCAGGGATTCCCAAACTGGGAACTAAGTTTCCTGAACCCCTAGAAGGACTTGATTGTGGGGTCCTGCTTGTGCCTCCAAGCTCTGCTGTATCCTTCACTCCTGTTGTCCAATAAACCTTCTGTTTTACTGGCTGGCTGAGAGTCACTGTGAGTCCCAGGAAGAGGGGTGCAGGACCGTACTCCCCCACACTCCGTGACAGACCCTAAGCCCCGCCGAAACCCCTGCAGCCTGGACGTAGGTATCTGTGCCTCCCACCAAACACCTAAGACACTCAGAGAACCCTCCAGCCTGAATTTAGGTATCTGTGCCCCCCACAAACCCCCTAAGCCCCCGAGGGACCGATACAGCCAGAACATAGGTATCTGTACCCCATATAGACTCCATAAGCCCGTTGCGACACTCCAGTGTGCACGTAGGTATATGTGCCCCTCAGAAACCCTCTAAGCCCCCAGGAACCCCTACAGCCTGGACATAGGTATTTGCACTCCCACAGCCCCCCTAACCCCCCCCCTCTCCCGGGACATCTACAATCTGGACGTAGATATCTGTGCCCCTCACAAAACCTCTAATCCCCCCTGGGAACGATACAGCCTGGACATACGTATCTGTGTCCACTCGAACCCCTAAAACCCACTGGTACCCCTACAGCCTGGACATCATAGGTGTCTTTGGCCCCCACAAATCCCCTAAGACTGCCAGGATGCCTCCAGCCTGGACGTAGGTATCTTTGCCCCCCACTAACCCCCTAAGCCCCCCTGGTAACCCTACAGCCTGGATGTAGGAATATGTGCCCCCCACAAACCCTCTAAGCTCCCATGGGACCCCTAGAGCATGGAGATTGGTATCTGTGTCCCCCCAAACTCTCTAAGCCCTCCAGGGACCGCTATGGCCTGGACATAGGTATCTGTGCACCCCAAGGCCCCTAAGATCCCCCGGACCTCTGCAGCCTGGCTGTAGGTGTGACGGTGCTGCCCGTGGGAGCCAGCTCAGCTCACTCAATCAGAGTGAATTGCAAACAAAACAGGGCAGACAAATCCCAAACGCTGCTGGTTATTTCAATACTTAGATTTACCAAGCCAGCACAAAACAGCTTCTGTAGTACCTCACTGGTTACTTAGAAGTTTAAACCACGCAGTTCCCTTAACGTACCCAGCCCCAGGCCTCCCTCCAGACACACCTGTTAGATATGATGATGATTCCTGAAAATCTTACTTCATCATGTTAAAGAAATGATTCTTCCGATCCCAAAGGATCAGCCACATAACCAGGTTCAATTATAACTTAGATTTTACCTAAAATACATGCTATAGCCAATTCTTATTAACGAAGCTAAAATTTATTAGAAAAGAAAAGAGAGAGAGTGTTGGTTAAAAGATTAATAGACATATAGATTTGAAATCAATTTTTGAAGTTCAGATACAAAGTAGAGATGAGCTTGTAGTTGCCAAAAGTCCTTTTAGAAATAGTCCATAGGTTATAATCCAATATCCATATTCAGGGTGGCTCCAGTCAATGACTGGGGATCTCAATCCTTGTGGCTTAAGGTTTCCCCCTTTTGAAATCCAAAGCAGATCTGAGATGAAGAAGGATCGTGTCCCAGGTTCTTAAACATTTCCAGCAGCCTTTCGGCCTGAGAAAACAATAGGCTTAACTCTCCTTCCAAGCATCCTGGCAATTAGTACAGAGTAATTTATTCATTAAACAGTTCAGATACAGATTACCACAACCTTCAAAGAGACACAGACAATAATACTATTTCACTCAAGTATCATCATAAATGTTAATATTTTTTTTTGCTCTTTGAATTAAAATTATAGCAATAGACAAGACTTGTTTGCCTACATCACAAGACCTGAGCAAACACCTCCCCTTCTACCGCTAACACTGCAGACTTGCATTTCAAAGCTCTGTTCATTTACATATCTTGTTAACCAGTTTTTAAGGTTCACCCACGGGTCAGGTCAGTCGGTGAGGTGAATTAATTAACTCTTTCTGGCCCTGTCACCTTTCAATGAGATATTAGATTATACTTATAATGTCACAGTCGCGGTGAGTTGACTGCTGCAGCTGCCCGTAGACTCTGCCTGCGCCTCTCACCGAGCTGGAGTACAGCAGTCGAGGGGAGAGAAAACAATGTATTGCACATACACTAGACGCGATATATCGACCCCCGCTGGATCGATCACTGCCCACCGATTCGGCAGGTGGTATAGACATACCCCGAGTATCTGGTGATCGGAGCTGGATCCCCGAGGGGGACACATTGAAGGAACTCAGGAGTTAAGGTGCCTCTATTGTCAACTGTCAGGGCTGTTGTGGCTCAGAGGAGGGTGTTTGACTGCCTGGCAGGCTTAGGCGCCGCAAGCCTTGGAGGTGGGAGAAGTGAAGCGGCCACGGCGTACTCGGGGTTCTCGTGCTCGGAGCAGGGGTGAGCTCGGGCGAGGGGGGTGCCGCAGGGCAGAGCAGGAGAGTTGCCACAAGTGGACAGCCTCAGGGTGGAGGGGGGAGCTGCCACGGGTGGGGCGCCTCAGGGCAGGGGTGCGGGGGGGGAGGGTGCAAGGTGGAAGTTTCGCCTAGGGCATGAAACTTCCTTGCTTGCCCTGCAACACGCCCTGCCTGCAGCCAGCCCTGCACCCCCTGCCCTGCCCTGCCGGCACTCAGCCTCTCTCTCCAGCCAGCCCTGCACCTTCTGCTTTGCCTGCACCAGCCGCATCCTCCCTGCCCTGTCTCCAGCCAACCCCTGATGCACCCCCCTGCCTGAAGCCAGCCAGCCACGCAGCCCTTGCCCTGCCTGAAGCCAGACCCTACCTCCAGCCAACCCCACATCCACTGGTGCCCTGCACTTCCCAGGGCAGTAACCCTGCACATCTGCTTCAATGAGGGGGGCAGGGAGCAGCTGGGACCCACACATGTGCACACCCTAGGGTGACCAGACAGCAAGTGTGAAAAATCGGGACGGCGTGGGGGGTAATAGGATCCTAGATAAGACCCCAAAATTCGGACTGTCCCTATAAAATTGGGACATCTGGTCACCACAGCACACCCCCAGGACTCCTGAGTTCCATTGCTGGGTTTCCTATTGGTTCCTCTGCTGGTTGTTTTCCTTTTCCTGGGGACTTTGGGCAAGTTGCTCCCCACTCTCGGGCTCTGTCCCCAGCAGTCAAATGGGGATTTCATACCTTCCCGCTATTGGAAAGTGCTGGGAGAATCTCCCAGCAAAAGCTGCTCTGACAGTGCTAAGCAGCATCTGATCAATCAAGGTCGGAGCTCACTGCCCAGGAGGAGTGCTTGGCTCTGGGGTTTCACTTCAGCCCAGTGTAGAGAGAGAGCCCTAACCATGGAGTTTGGCTCAAGAAGACCAAGTCTCCAATTTGTTAAGGGTGTTTTGAATTTCAATCCTGTGCTCCAAAGTGCTTGGTGTCAGTTGTAAACTTTAGGAGCATGCTCTCCACTCCATTTTCCAAATCATTCATGAAAATATAGAATAGTACCTGACACCGGACTGATCCCTGCCAGACCCACTAGGTTCACCCTCCCCGTTGGGCAGCTAAACATGGAGAAGGGCTCCTGGAGTCTTGGCTTTCAACCAGCTCTGCACCCACATTACACTGATTGCAGCTGGACTGCATTTCCCTCGTTTGCTTCTGAGAATATCCTATGGGACTGTGCCAATAACCCCCTGCTCAACCAATCAGGATAGAAACTGAGGATGGGAGGCTGAGGGTTCTCACCAGAGAGCCCAAAGGATTGCCCAGGTCACCGGTGGGGATCACTGCCCAAGCACTATTTCAGTCCCACATTTTTGGGTGGACCTTCCATAGTGGGAGCTGCAGAGGACTTCCCTGCAACACACACACACACAACTCCGTCCTGTTGTTGGGAAGGGAACAGGAGAAAGATAAGAAGAGGAGGGAGGGATGGAGGAAGAGGTGAAACAAAAAGGACAAACCCTAATGTCCCCAGCGATTCTAAGGGACAAAATCCCAGGTGCGCAATAAAATTCTGCCTCCTTAAGCTCGTGTTTTCCATGCCTAGAATTCACTTGTCACCAGATAGATCAGACTGAACAGGTTTCAAACCTCCAGGAGGCTCTTACCTTCTAAACAGGGACGGCTGTTTTCTAGTAAAATCACTACAAGGGAAGGAGGAAACTCGAAAGAGGTTCCTCCTGGCGCTCACGTCCATGACCCCAAATAATCTCTCAGTCCTCAAAGAGAGACCTGGAGAAGGAAACGTGCTGAAGCAAAGCCACAGAGGTCTCTGAGGTTTCCCTGGCCCCTCGCCCCTGTCCTGCCTGGCTGATGTCAGCATCTCTCTGTGAGGTCACCATCCTCCCCACCACCTTAGACCAATAGTCTGAGGTCCTGCAAAAGGCCTTTGTGATGTCACTACCACACCCCTCCCTTGCTGGGCTAATGTCCTGCCCCTGACCTGGACCGTTGGAGGTTTTTGCTACTCCCTGTGGATCACCCCACTCAAGGAGCGTTCGTTCTAGGCAGCAAGCCGGCTAGACAGGAGAACATCAGACGCTGCTCCCAATGCTACACTGTGTTTTTCAGAAATTAGTCAACTTTATGGCCGGAAGAGACCATTAGAGCATCTAATCTGACCCCCTGCATATCACAGGCCTCCTGTATGACACAAGAGCTACTTTGGGGGCAAAAACATTCCAGAAAGGCATCTAGTCTTCATTAAATGACATCAGGAGATCAAGAATCCACCACTTTCCTTGGTAGCTTGTTCCTGTGGTGAGTCATCCTCACTGCTGAATTTTTGCGCCCTATTTGTAATATGAATTTCTCTTTTCACTTTTCGGCCATTGGGTCTTGTTATGCCTTTCTCTGCTCGATTAAAGAGCCCTTTAATACCCAGTCTTTTCTCTCCCTGAAGGCACTTCAACACTTCAGTGAAGTCACCTTTCAATCTTCTTTTGATAAGCTAAACAGGTTGAGCTCTTTCACTACTCACTAGAAGGCATTTTTCTCCAGCCCTCAGAACATTTGGTGGCTCTTTGCTGCCCCAGCAGAACAGTTTGCAGGGACCACTGGAGTGGTTCATGGAATTCTGGTGGAGTGGAGCGACTCAGACTCCCTGCTTGCAAGAGGGGAAGTATTGCCTCCTAGAGGCACCTAGGGGGGTGATGTGTAATTGTCCCAGGTCACTGGGTGGGGGCTCGAGCCAGTTTTGTATTGTTTTATTGAAGCAGATCCCCTAGATACTGAACCCAGCCCTTGTTTCTGCCAACTCAGAGGGGCAGAAGAGTTACAGGAATTTATCACACAACCCTCCCTGTTCCCATCGGGAGAATCTAGGGAAGGGGGAGTCATTCCTCAACTGTGCTCCCAGAAGAACTGCTAGGACTCCTTCCTGCCAGCTACTCATTCTTGGATTCACCCTCAGCTCCTGGGATCTTTCTGCTCCAAAGGCTCCAGAGGCCTGGGGTTGGGAGGGTGTCACTGCACAGTCTGAAACACAAGGGAGGATTCTGGAATTGAAGGAAGGAGCAAAAAATGGAGAGGAAAGAAACAGAGAGAAAACGCCTCATCTCTCTTCCCTCCCTGTCCCAGCAAGAAATGTTACTAAGGATCAGCGTTAGGGGAAATGGTGCCCTGGGTAAAACTTAGACTTTGGCACTTCCCCATCACCCCTAGACGATCCCCCTCTCTCTTTACCCCCTAACTCCGGCACTCCCAACCCTTGTGCCTCCTTCACCCCAACTCCTGCCCCCTCCTGTGCCCTAACCCCTACACTGTGTCCCCTTTGCCCTTAACTCCCATACTCCCCTCTTGTGCCACCAGCCACTGCCCCCTCCTGAGTTCCCTTCGTCCCTAACCCCTGCACCCCCTCCTGTGCCACCAGCCACTGCCCCTCTCCTGCACCCCCTTCACCGTAATCCTACACCTCCTTCTGTGCCACCAGCCACTGCCCCTCTCCTGCACCTCCTTCACCCCTAACCCCTGCACCCCTTCCTGTGCCACCAGCCACTGCCCCCTCCTGAACTCTCTTCACCCCTAACCCCTGCACCCCCTCCTGTGCCACCAGCCACTGACCCTCTCCTGCACCCCCTTCACCCCAACCCCTGCGCCTCAACCCCTGCCCCTCTCCTGCACCCCCTTCACCCCTAACCCCTGCACCCCCTCCTGTGCCACCAGCCACTGCCCCTCTCCTGAACCCCCTTCACCCCTAACCCCTGCACACACCCCTGTGCCACCAGCCACTTCCCCTCTCCTGAACCCCCTTTACCCCTAACCCCTGCACCCCCTCCTGTGCCACCAGCCACTGCCATCTCCTGCACCCCCTTCACCCCTAAAACCTGCACCCCTTCCTGTGCCACCAGCCACTGCCCCCTCCTGAATTCCCTTCGCCCCTAACCCCTGCACGCCCTCCTGTGCCACCAGCCACTGCCCCTCTCCTGCACCCCGTTCACCCCAACCCCTTCCCCTGCTCTTTTGTCCCCAACCCCTGCGTCGCCTCCTGCACCCACGTGCGGACAGTGATCTGTGTGCATGGAGCAGCTAGCATTGTTCCTCCCTGGGATGCTGCTCCTCCGGGTACCCCTAGGGGCTGTGGAGGTGGGGAGATGAGAAATGACGTAATCCGAGCTCCCTGCATCCAGGTCACTTTCCTCAGCTGGGCTGCATAACGGGAGGGCAGAGAGCAGCAGCTTCTGATGCTCCCCTCACAGCACAGCCCAGGTGGGGAAAGTGACCAGGACGCATGGAGCACATAGTGTTGCTCCTCACTCCCCCCAACCCTCTATGGGCCCATGGAGGAGCATTGGGGCAGGGGAGAGCAGTGAGCACCTTTGCACTGCCACAGGGTGCCCTTTGACCCCCTGAAGCCTTGGGTGGCTGCTGGGGGCCCCACCCCTAGTGCCTGCCAGGCTCCCCAGCACAAGCACCAGAAAACACAGGGAGACTGGCCCCACACTGAGCAGCGGTAGCCTGGGCGGCACGTAATGGAGGTAGGGGGGGCTCAGTCTCCCCAAAGCTTGCATCACCAAGGGGACAGTGGGGCCCATGACTGGGATCCCGGCCAAATTAGGCCACCCTGCAAAAGTCTCCCCTATGTCAGCCCCAGGGCTGGAGGAGCTCCCACTCCCTCCTACAGCTCAGGGGCTGCAGCAGGGGTACGAAGCTTCTCTGGTCTCAGGGCCGCAGCGGGGCAGGGGTAAAGGAGTGACAGGGTGGGGCTGGTGGGGGAATGGGTGGAACAGAGGTGATAGTGGATGGGGCTATGGGTGGAAGGGGGCAGAGCCACAGACAGAAGGGGGTGCATGGTTCTGGTGCTGGGGCCCCTACACTTGTTCTCCCTTTCCCTGGGCTTTGGCATCACTAGCCCCTGCTTAGCGAGTAGGGTTCAGTGGTCCCCATAATGTGGGGTATGACTCCTAGGGAGACACAAAGGAACTTTCATGGGGGCACCTCAGGGGCTGAGTCAGCCCCCATGGAGGGCAGGGAGGAAGCACCACTCAGCCCCACTCTGTCCCAGCTCTTCCCCAACCCCACCCTCAGTCTGGGCCTCTGGCTCCCAGCCCAGCGATGACCCCCTTGCCCCTTGTCCGCACCCCTCTCCCCAACAAGCAACAGCCCCACTCCCAGCCCTGCTTCTCGACCGTGGCTTCCGAGGGGCCACAGCCATGGCTAAGAGGGCAAAATGTGAAATATTTGGGGACCACTGTTTTAGCGTGATGTCCTCAATCCTTCTCTGCAGTCCAATAAAAGCTATTCCTCACCCATCTACCCCTCCATCAGGATGGACTAGGTCTGTTCTGCTGCCCTTCACTCATACAGGAAGGAGAATAACATTTCATTCCACTCAATCCTAAAGTGATTTGTAACCCAAGACCATCCCAAACTGGTCATTTTGGGGAAGCGGCCCCATTATGCTGCATAGCTAGGCAGAGTAGGTGTGTCTATGCAAACACGGTCTGTTCCTGAAGTCTTTCCCCAGCTCTTCACTAGATGTGAGGGGGGAGCTCATTCGGACCCTGCTTACGCTTAGTATTTAAAAACTCCTTCGTGTCCCTATCTCTGTCGGCCTTAGATTTCTCCTCCTGTCCCGTTTGTTACAGCTCAGATGAGGTGGCCCAGTGGTTAAGGTGATAGACTGTTGATCCATTGTGCTCTGCATGCATGGGTTCAAATCCCATCCTCACTGGATGCATTTAGTCTTGACTCTTCCTTTATAGACAACCATCTCCCCACTTGGTACAATAACAGACACAACAATGTTGCTTCTTGCAAACAAAAACCTTCTCAGAAACTCCAACACCCCCCCTCCCGGCTTTAAATAAAATGTCTAACTCCCAGATTTCTAAAAAATGTCTCTAGTTCTGTGTTTCGTAGTTTTTATCTTTAAAGCTAATGTTTCCTCAAGCTGAATAAGGCAACGCTTCAAAGGAAAATGTTAGAAATGGTAGGGGAGAAATAGGAAAGGAAAAAGCCCCTTTTCTCAGGAGATACAAACTCGACTCCCTCCTGTCTCTATCACCAGTGGATTTTGCCTCCCTCCTTCTGAGGTGTAAATAAAATAAAGAGGAGACAAGGTGGTTTGGCACAAACAAAGGTAAGTGTAGTCAGGGTAAAGGTACAGAAAGCTGGGGGAACAGGGGAAAATGCAAACTTAATGAATACAATGAAACAGTGACTGGGTTTGGGAGCTTAACGCTCAGGCCCATAAACCCTCCCTTGGAAACTAGAAAACACTAAACAATGCCCCAACACAGAAACCTTTCCCCACTGTTCAGGTGCAGTGGATCCCAGGTGCCGGCGCGACGCCCAGGACCTTCCACTCTGCCGCTGATTTAGAACCGTTGAGGAGGAGCATTGGGGAGTCCAGACGACGGTTGGGTTTCGTTGCTGGCACGGAGGCCCTCTGGGATGCTGGACACCAGGAATGCAGGACGGCAGGAATGGGGGTGACAGGCCTCCTGTTCCTCAGTCTCACGGTGGGACCGAGGGGGTTCTTCACTCTCCAGCTTGGGAGCACTGTGAAGACACGACCGTGGACGGGTGACTCAGAGATTCCCTCCTTCCTCATCACTGCACAACTGTTATCTTTTGTCTGAGCCAGGCAGAGTTTATCTTCATCACGTTCTATCCATCCACTTCTCAAAGTGTCATGTGATGAAGCATTCTCCGTTGTCTGTGCTTGGAGATGATGCTTTGACTTCTTTAATCCTCTATCAGAGTCGCTATGAGTGGAGATGAAAGTGTCAAAGACCTGGGAGAGGAATTCAAATGGATCCCAAACACAGTGCGATCACTGGGAGTTTAAATCCCAGGTTCCATCTATTGGCAAAGCCACTTCTAACAAGGTAGCTGTTTTGTCCCCCATTATGGCACAAGTTTGAAATATGGGCAGCATAGAGCCAATATTCATAACATCAACTACAAAAATGATACACATCTAGAGATAGCATCATTATAATCAGCCAATCAGAACCTCTCCATAGACCCCTTACAAAACAACCTTTCTACAATATTGACTGCAAATATAGAACAGTGGTCGCAACGGTGATCTATACAGTTACAGATTATGTCAATAACGTCACAGGAGGTGACACGGCTTCAGTGAGACTGATATTGGAATAGCTTTCAGTTTTGGTGTCCTCATTTGAAAAAGATGTTGTGAAATTGGAGCTAGGGCAGCAAAGAGCTACCAAATGTTCTGAGGGCTGGAGAAAAATACCTTCTAGTGAGCTATTGAAAGAGCTCAACCTGTTTAGCTTATGAAAAGAAGATTGAAAGGTGACTTCGCTGAAGTGTTGAAGTGCCCTAATGGAGAGAAAAGATTGGTTATTAAAGGGCTCTTGAATCTAGCAGAGAAAGGCATAACAAGACCCAATGATTGGAAGGTGAAAAGAGACAAATTCCTATTACAACTAAGGCACAAATAGACAACAGCGAGTATGATTCACCAAATAAACAAGCTACCAAGGAAAGGGGTGGATTCTTCATCTCCTGATGTCATTTAATGAAGACTAGATGCCTTTCTTGAATGTGTTTGCCCCCAAAGTAGCTCTTGTGTCATACAGGAGGCCTGTGACATGCAGGGGGTCAGATTAGATGATCTAATGGTCTCTTCTGGCCAGAAAGTCGACTAATTTCTGAAAAACTGAGTGTAGCATTGGGAGCAGCGTCTGATGTTTTCCTGTCTAGCCGGCTTGCTGACTAGAATGAACGCTCCTTGAGTGGGGTGATCCACAGGAAGTAGTTCAAACCTCCAAAGGTCCTGGCCAGGGGCAGGACATTGGCACAGCAAAGGAGGGATGTGGCAGTGACATCACAAAGGCCTTTTGCAGGACCTAAGACTTATTGGTCCATGGTGGTGGGGAGGTGGTGACCTCACAGAGAGATGCTGACATCAGCAAGGCAGGACAGGGGTGAGGGGCCAGTGAAACCTCAGAGACCCCTGTTGCTTTGCTTCAGCAAGTCTCCTTCTCCAGGTCTCTCTTTGAGGACTGAGAGAGTATTCGGGTTCACGGACGTGAGCACCAGGAGGAACCTCTTTCGAGGTTTCTCCTTCCCTTTTAGTGATTTTTCTAGAAAACAGCCGTCCCTGTTTAGAAGGTAAGAGCCTCCTGGAGGTTTGAAAGCTGTTCAGTCTGATCCATCTGGTGACAGGTGAATTCGAGGCATGGAAAACACGAGCTTAAGGAGGCAGAATTTTATTCTGCACCTGGGATTTTGTCCCTTAGAATCACTGGGGACATTAGGGTTTGTCCTTTTTGTTTCACCTCTTCCTCCATCGCTCCCTCCCTCCTTTCTCTTCTCTTGCTTCCTTTGTCATTTTACCTGTTCCCCTCCCAACACCAGGAGGGAGGGGGAGAGAGAGAGTGTGTGTGTGGTTTTTTTAGTTTTTTGCAGGGCAGTGCTCTGCAGTTCTCACTGTGGGAGGTCTACCCAAAAATGTGAGGCTGAACTTTTGCTCGGGAAGTGATCCCCACTGGTGACCTGGGCCATCCTTTGGGCTCTCTGGTGAGATCCCTCAGCCTCCCATCCTCAGTCTCTACCCTGATTGGCTGAGCCGGGGGTTATTGACAGGGAGGAGACTCAGGTCCTTGTTTTTCTCTTTATAAGTCAAAACCAGTTCTATGTTTGATGAATTTTGCCGCTTCTCTGCATTAGTTGTCTCTGAGCAGTTCATGATTCTCTCTAACATTGCAGTTCTCCTCAAATACTTGCTGAATAGTTACTGTCACTGTTGTTGGTCTGGAGCTCATCTGAGAGCACTTTATTCAGGTCATTCAGTGTCTGAAATTCAAGATCCAATGGGTAGTTTGAAAATCAGGGCTCTTGGGTCCTATTCCCAACTCTGCCTCTGACTGGCTGTGTGACCTAAAACAAGTCAATTCTCCTTTCTCAGCCTTAGCTTCTCCCTCTTTCAAGTAGAAATAATAATGATCCGCTCTTACCTACCTGACGGTGGGTGGAGGATGGGGATCCATTGGAGAGTGTCACTAGGAGTAGGGCATAATATGAGGTGTCCTATCACGTTTACTCAGAGCAGATTAACACGTAATAGAATAGCTGAAATAGTCTATTTTATTTGCATTTTTTTATTTTGAAATTGTTAAGAGCAGCAATGACTCCAATCTCAGACTGAAGCATCTTATCTAATGTTTGAGATCTAAGTGTCTCCTCTTTGTGTGCGAGGAGACAATTTAACACACTCTGACAAACAGGAGATGCTTTTGTTTTGCAATACAATATTTTTGCAAAGAACTTTCATCCCACTTGTTATGATTTTGAGAAACAAACCGGATTAGCCTGAATGGGATTTTCTGACAGAAATGGATTCAATGAAATTTCCCCACCATCTCGATTCCTGAGCTCTATCCCTGCCTCTGGGGGGGTTATTGTCTGTTAGAACGGGAGTCAGGACTGGTGGCTTCTCTTTCTGGCTCTGCCACCACCTTACTGTGTAGGCGCTTGGATAGGTCACTTCCCTTCTCTGCACCTCAGGCTCCTCCCATCAGTCCAATGGGAACAGGGACAGTTCTCAAACTCCGGGCAGTTGTGAGCCTGAGTGAGATAAGGGGCGTTAAAGCTCTCTGTGAAGGAGAAAGGGGAGTTTCACAGTGTTTAGCACCAAGGAATTCTAAAGTTTGCTAAAATGTCTAGTCTATGGAAAAAAGAAATGGTCGGGGCCAATTTTTAACCAGTGCCTTTTTGAAAGCCCATTCAGGGATGTGAGTCCCTGTCTTTCAGGTACCTGGGGTTCTTTGCCAGCAGGAGAGAAGAGGTTCCTGCCTCCTTTTTTGTGGCCTTGACAAACCAGGTGCTGTGCCCCAGTTCTCGTCTGAGATCCCTGAAAAAGAACATCTTCCCATCTATGAACATGACTGGACCTTTCTCTAAAAGGGGAACAAAGAGACTCCTGAGACTTACAGACTAGCTAGCCTCACTGCCATTGCTGGAGAGATCCTGCAATACATTCTTAAGCACTCAGTTTGTCTGCAGCACCTACAGAATAGTTTGGTTCTTAGGACTAGTGAGCATGGATTTGTCAAGAACAAATCATTCCAAACCAATCCTCTTTCCTTCTTTGGCAGGGTTTTGGGCCTGGTGGAGGTGGGTAAACAGTAGATGGGATCTAGCTTGGGGTTGCTAAGGCTTTTCACACAGTCCCGTAGCACATTCTCACAAGCAAACGAGGGAAATGCAGTCCAGCTGTAATCAGTGTAATGTTGGTGCAGAGCTGGTTGAAAGCCCAGACTCCAGGAGCCCTTCTCTATGTTTGGCTGTCCAACGGAGAGGGTGTACCTAGTGGGTCTGGCAGGGATCAGTCCGCGGTCCGATACTATTCAATATTTTCATGAATGATTTGGAAAATGCAGTGGAGAGCATGCTTCTAAAATTTGCAACCGACACCAAGCACTTAGGAGCACAGGGTTGGAATTCAAAACGCCCTTAACAAATTGGACACTTGGTCTTCTTGAGCCAAACTCCTTGGTTGGGCCCCTCTCTCTAGACTGGGCTGAAGTGAAACCCCAGAGCCAAACACTCCTCCCAGGTACCGAGCTCTGACCTTGAATGGTCAGATGCTGCTTAGCACTGTCAGAGCAGCTTTTGCGGGGGGATTCTCCCAGCACTTTCCAGTAGCGGGAAAGTATGAAATCCCCATTTGACTGCTGGGGACAGAGCCCTAGAGTGTGGAGCAACTTGCCGAAAGTCCCCCCAGGAAAAGGAAAACAACCAGCAGTGGAACCAATAGGAAATCCAGCAAGGGAACTCAGGAGTCCTGGGGGTGTGCTAAGGTGTCCTGATGTCCCGATTTTATAGGGACAGTCCAAATTTTGGGGTCTTTTTCTTATCTAGGATTCTATTACCCCCAGCCCAGTCCCGATTTTTCACATTTGCTGTCTGGTCACCCAAGAGTGTGCACATGTATGGGTCCCAGCTGCCTGCCCCCTTCATTGAAGCAGATGTGCATGGTTACTGCCCTGGGAACTGCAGGGCACCAGTGGACATGGAGTTGGCTGGAGGTAGGGTCTGGCTGCAGGCAGGGCAAGGGATGCGGGGCTGGCTGGCTTCAGGCTGGGGGGTGCATCAGGGGTTGGCTGGAGACAGGGTAGGGGGTGCGGGGCTGGCTGCAGACAGGGGGTGCAGGGCTGGTGCAGGCTAGGGGTGTGTGGGGGCTGGATGGCTTTGGGCAGGGCCACAGGGGGGAGCGGCAGGAGTTGGCTGGAGACAGGGCAGAGGGTGTGTCAGGGGCTGGCTGTGGGGCTGGCTGCAGGCAGGGCAGGGAGGATGCGGCTGGTGCGGGCAGGGCAGAAGGTGCAGGGCTGGATGGAGACAGAGGATGGCTGCGGGCAGGGCAGGGCAGGGGGTGCAGGGCTGGCTGCAGGCAGGGCATGGGACAGGGCCCGTGCAAGGATGTTTCATGCCGTAGGTGAAACTTCCACCTTGCGCCCTCCTCCCCCTCGCCCCCGCCCTAAGGCGCCCCACCTGTGGCAGCTCCCACCTCCACCCTGAGGCGCCCCTCTTGTGGCAACTCCCCCGCTCTGCCCTGCAGTACCCCCTCCTCGCCCCAGCTCACCCCTGCTCCGAGCACGAGCACCCCAAGCACACCGTGACCACTTCACTTCTCCTGCCTCCCATGTTTGCGGCACCTAAGCCTGCCAGGTAGTCAAGCACCCTCCTCTGAGCCACAGCAGCCCTGACAGTTGATAATAGAGGCACCTTAACCCCTGAGTTCCTTCAATGTGTCCCCCTCCGGGGTCCAGCTCTAATCACCAGATACTCGGGGTATGTCTAGACCACCTGCCGAATCGGTGGGCAGCGATCGATCCAGCGGGGTCGATATATCACGTCTAGTGTAGATGCAACACATCGAGTGCTCTCCCCTTGACTGCTGTACTCCAGCTTGGTGACAGATGCAGGCAGAGTCTACGGGGAGCTGCAGCAGTCGACTCACAACCACTGTGACATTATAAGTATAATCTAATATATCATTGAAAGGTGACAGGGCCAGAAAGAGTTAATTAACTCACCTCACCGACTGACCTGACCCATGGGTGAACCTTAAGAACTGCTTAGCAAGATATGTAAATGAACAGAGCTTTGAAATGCAAGTCTGCATTGTTAGAAGTAGAAGGGGAGATTTTTGCTCAGGTCTTGTGATGTAAGCAAACAAGTCTTGTCTGTTGCTATAATTTTAATTCAAAGAGCAAAAAAGGAATATTAACATTTATGATGGTACTTGAGTGAAGTAGTATTATTGTCTATGTGTCTCTTTGAAGGTTGTGGTAACCTCTATTTGAACTGTTTAATGAATAAATTACCCTGTACTAATTGCCAGGATATTTGGAAGGAGAGCTAAGCCTATTGTTTTCTCAGGCGGAAAGGCTGCTGGAAATGTATAAGAAGCCGGGGACACGATCCTTCTTCATCTCATTTCTGCTTTGGGTTTCAAGAGGGGGAAACCTTAAGCCACAAGGATTGTGATCCCCAGTCACTGACTGGAGCCACCCTGAATATGGAAATTGGACTATAACCTATGGACTATTTCAAAAAGGACTTTTGGCTACTAGAAGCTCACCTCTACTATGTATCTGAACCTCAAGAATTGAATTCAAGTCTATACGTCTATTAATCTTTTAACCAACATTCTCTCTCTTTTCTTTTCTAATACATTTTAGCTTACTTAATAAGAATTGGCTATAGCATGTATTTTAGGTAAGATCTAAGTTGTAATAGATCCTGAGTATGTGGCTGATCCTTTGGGATTGGAAGAATCTTTTCTTTTATATGATGAAGTAAGATTTTCAGGAATCATCATCATATCTGACAGGTGTGTCTGGACGGAGGCCTGAGGCTGGGTACTTTAAGGGAACTGCGTGGTTTAAACTTCTAAGTAACCAGTGAGGTACTACAGAAGCTGCTTTGTGCTGGCTTGGTAAATCTAAGTATTGAAATCACCACCAGCATTTGGGATTTGTCTACCCTGTTTTGTTTGCAGTTCACCCTGATTAAGTGATCTCAGCTGGCTCCCACAGGGAGCACCGTCACACTTACATCCAGGCTGTAGGGCTCCGAGGGATCTTAGGGGCCTTGAGGTGCACAGATAACTACGTCCAGGCGGTAGGGGTCCCTGGGGGTCTTAGGGGTTCGAGTGGGCACAGATACGTAAGTCCAGGCTGTATCGCTCCCAGAGGCGATTAGAGGTTTTGTGAGGGGCACAGATATCTACATCCAGATTGTAGATGTCCCGGCGGGGGGATAGGGGGGTTGTGGGGGTACAAATACCTACATCCAGGCTGTAGGGTTTCCTGGGCGGTTAGGGGGTTTCTGAGAGGCACATATACCTACGTGCACATTGGAGTGTCCTGGGGGGCTTATGGAGTCTATATGGGGCACAGATAACAATGTTCTGGCTGTATAGGTCCCTGGGGGGCTTAGGGGGCTTGTGAGGGGGCACAGATACCTAAGCTCAGGATGGAGGGGTCTACAGGGGTCTTAGGTGTTTGTTGGGGGGGCACAGATACCTACGTCCAGGCTACAGGGGTCCCGGAAGGGCTGAGGGTCTGTCTCGGAGTGTGGGGGAGTCCCGTCCTGCACCTCTCTTCCTGGGACACAAGGTGACTCTCAGCCAGCCAGTAAAACAGAAGGTTTATTCGACAGCAGGAGTGAAGGATACAGCAGAGTTTGGAGGCACAAGCAGGACCCCTCAACCGAGTCCTTCTGGAGGTTCAGGAAACTTAACTACCAGTTTCGGATTCCCTGAATTCCAACCACCTAGACCAAAACCGAAACTGAACTAACTCCCTCCAGCCGGCCCCTTCCTGTGTCAACCTTCCCTGGCAAAGGTGCTAACCCCCTCCCCCCTGCCTAGTTCACGTTACAGGCTGAGCACGTGTCCGGTCCATAAGTCACCCCCTGCTCTCCCATCCCCCACACAGACAGTCCCTACTCCATCACAGTAATGCACAGAGCATTTCCTGCATGGAGCAACAGTGACACCCTGTGGCCACGCAGGGTAATGCCCAGAGCATTTCCCTCATGGAGCAACAGTGACACTGTGTGGCCACGCAGGGTAATGCACAGAGCATTTCTCTCATAGAGGAACAGTGACGACGTGTGGCCACGCAGGGTAATGCACAGAGTATTTCTCTCATAGAGGAACAGTGATGCCGTGTGGCCACGCAGAGTAATGCACAGAGTATCACACCTACGTAGAGGCTGTAGAGATCCCTGCTGGGGCTTAGGGGTAGTGAGGGGCACAGATAGATAAGTCTGGGTTGGAGGGATTCCGGTGGGGATTAGGGACTTCATAGGGGACACAAATATCTACATCCGGGATGGAGAGGTCCCTGGATGGCTTAGGGGGTTGTGGTGAGCACAGACACATACGTCCAAGCTGTACTGGTCCCTGGGGGTTTAGGGAGTTGGTGAGGGGCACTGAAACCTATGCATGGACTGGAGGAATCCCTGGGGGACTTAAAGAGTTGTGGTTGTGCAGATACCTATGTCCTGGTTGGAGGGGGCCCTGGGGAGCTTAGGGGTTTGTGTGGCATACACATAGCTACAGCCAGGCTGGTGGGGGACCTATGGGTCTTAGGGGGCTTATGGGAGGCAGAGATACCTATGTCCAGGCTGGAGAAGCCCTGGTGAGGGCTTAGGGGGTTCCTGGAGGTCACAAATATCTACTTCCAGGCTGGAGGGGTTGTGGGGGTATTAGAGTTGTGGGGGGGCACAGATACCTATTTCGAGGCTGTAGGGATTCCAGGGTTTCTTTGGGGCATTTTGGGGTACAGATACCTATGTCCATGCTTTAGGGTCGCTGGGAGGATCAGTGGGTTTGTGAGGGTGCACAGATACCTACTTCCAGGCTATAGGGATGTAGGTAGGGCTTAGGGGTTTGTGGGGGGCACAGATACCTTCATCCAGGCAAGAGGGGTCCTGGGGGCCTTAGGGGGTGGGGGGAGCCCCTTACCTTTGCTCCATGGCCACATCCCTGGGGCACTTAACCCTAGCTATAAGGACACTGCCCAAGGGGTCCCAAACCATAGCTCCAGAGGCCCTACACGTGGGGCCCCTAACACTAGCTCCAGAGTCCTACCTGTGGGACCCCTAACCCTAGCTCCAGGTGCACTACCCCTGGGGCCCCTAACGCTAGCTCCAGGGGCCATACCCATGGGGTCCCTAATCCTAAATCCAGGGGTCCCATTCGTGGAGCCCCTAACAGTAACTCCAAGTGCCCCATACCCGGGGCCACTAACCCTAGCTCCAGGGGCCCTACCCATGGAGCCCGTAAACCTAGATCCAGGGGCCTTACACGTGAAGCCCCTAACCATAGCTCCAGAGGCCCTAACTGTGCGGCCCCTAACCCTAACTCCAGGGGCCTTAACCGTAGGGACCCTATCCCTAGGTGCAGGGGCCCTTCGACCTGGGCCATGTCAGGCGGGGTGGGTGTGCCTATGCAAACACGATCAGTCCCTGAAATTCTTTTCTACACTCTCCATAATTCACCACCAGATGTCAAGGTAGAGTTCATCCTGCTTCTGCTTACATAGGTATCTGTGCTCCCCACAACTCCCTAATCCCACCGAGACCCATCTAGCCTGGATAAAGGTATCTGTGCTCCCCACAAACCTCTAAGCCCCCCAGGGAACCCGCAAGCCCAGATATAGGCATCTGTACGCCCCACAAACCCCCTAATACCCACAGGACCCCTCCAGCCTGTAGGTAGGTATCTGTGACCCCCAGAGCCACACAAAGACCCTCAGGACCCCTACAGCATGGACGTTTGTATCTGTGACCCCCACAAAGCGCCTAAGCTACCCAGGGACCCCTACAATCGGGATGTAGGTATCTGTTCCCCCCAAAACACCTAATCCTCCCCGAGACCCCTCCAGCCTAGACATAGGTATCTCAGACCCCACAACCCTCCTAAGACCCCCGAAACCCCTCCAGCCTAGACGCAGGTATCTGTACGCCTCACAAACCCCCAAGGCCACGATGGGACCTCTCCAGCCTCGACATAGTTATCTGAGCTCCCCCAACCCCCCCAAGGCCCCCAGGACCCCTCTTGCCTGGATGAAGGTATCTGTGCCTCCCACAAACCCCTAAGCCCCACCAACATCCCTATAGACTGTAAGTAGGTATCTGTGCACCCTCACAAACCCACTGATCCTCCCAGCGACCCTAAAGCATGGACATAGGTATCTGTACCCCAAAATGCCCCAAAGCAACCCTGGAATCCCTACAGCCTCGAAATAGGTATCTGTGCCCCCCCCCACAACTCTCAAATACCCCCACAACCCCTCAAGCCTGGAAGTAGATATTTGTGACCTCCAGGAACCCCCTAAGCCCTCACCAGGGCTTCTCCAGCCTGGACATAGGTATCTCTGCCTCCCATAAGCCCCCTAAGACCCATAGGTCCCCCACCAGCCTGGCTGTAGCTATGTGTATGCCACACAAACCCCTAAGCTCCCCAGGGCCCCCTCCAACCAGGACATAGATATCTGCACAGCCACAACTCTTTAAGTCCCCCAGGGATCACTCCAGACCATGCATAGGTTTCTGTGCCCCTCACCAACTCCCTAATCCCCCAGGGACCACTACAGCTTGGACGTATGTGTCTGTGCTCACCACAACCCCCTAAGCCATCCAGGGACCTCTCCATCCCGGATGTAGATATTTGTGTCCCCTATGAAGTCCCTAATCCCCACCGGAATCCCTCCAGCATAGACGTAGCTATCTGTGCCCCTCACTACCCCTAAGCCCCAGCAGGGATCTCTACAGCCTCTACGTAGGTGTGATGATCTGTGCATTACCCTGCGTGGCCACACGGCGTCACTGTTCCTCTATGAGAGAAATGCTCTGTGCATTACCCTGCGTGGCCACAGGGTGTCACTGATGCTCCCTGAGGGAAATGCTCTGGACATTACTGTTGATGGAGTAGGGACCGTCTGTGTGGGGGATGGGAGAGCAGGGGGTGACTTATGGACTGGACACTTGCTCAGCTTGTAACGTGAGCTAGGCAGGGGGGAGGGGGTCAGCACCTTTGCCAGGGAAGGTTGACACAGGAAGGGGCCGGCTGGAGGGAGTTAGTTCAGTTTCGGTTTTGGTCTAGGTGGTTGGAATTCAGGGAATCCGAAACTGGGAGTTAAGTTTCCTGAACCTCCAGAAGGACTCGGTTGAGGGGTCCTGCTTGTGCCTCCAAACTCTGCTGTATCCTTCACTCCTGCTGACCAATAAACCTTCTGTTTTACTGGCTGGCTGAGAGTCACCTTGTGTCCCAGGAAGAGAGGTGAAGGACCGGACTCCCCCACACTCTGAGACAGACCCTCAGCCCTTCCGGGACCCCTGTAGCCTGGACGTAGGTATCTGTGCCCCCCCAACAAACACCTAAGACCCCTGTAGACCCCTCCATCCTGAGCTTAGGTATCTGTGCCCCCTCACAAGCCCCCTAAGCCCCCCAGGGACCTATACAGCCAGAACATTGTTATCTGTGCCCCATATAGACTCCATAACCCTCCCAGGACACTCCAATGTGCACGTAGGTATATGTGCCCCTCAGAAACCCCCTAACCGCCCAGGAAACCCTACAGCCTGGATGTAGGTATTTGTACCCCCACAACCCCCCTATCCCCCCGCCGGGACATCTACAATCTGGATGTAGATATCTGTGCCCCTCACAAAACCTCTAATCGCCTCTGGGACCGATACAGCCTAGACATACGTATCTGTGCCCACTCGAACCCCTAAGACCCCCTGGTACCCCTACAGCCGGGACACAGGTAGCCTGGGCCCCCAAAAATCCCCTAAGACTCCCAGGATGCCTAGAGCCTGGACGTAGGTATCTATGCCCCCCATGAACCCCCTAAACCCCACTGGGACCCCTAGATCCTGGAGATTGGTATCTGTGTCCCCCAAAAAACTCTCTAAGCCCCCCAGGGACCCCTACCGCCTGGACGTAGTTATCTGTGCACCTCAAGGCCCCTAAGATCCCTCGGACCCCTACAGCCTGGATGTAGGTGTGACGGTGCTCCCTGTGGGAGCCAGCTGAGGTCACTTAATCAGGGTGAACTGCAAACAAAACAGGGTAGACAAATCCCAAATGCTGGTGGTGATTTCAATACTTAGATTTACCAAGCCAGCACAAAGCAGCTTCTGTAGTACCTCACTGGTTACTTAGAAGTTTAAACCACGCAGTTCCCTTAAAGTACCCAGCCTCAGGCCTCCGTCCAGACACACCTGTCAGATATGATGATGATTCCTGAAAATCTTACTTCATCATATAAAAGAAAAGATTCTTCCAATCCCAAAGGATCAGCCACATACTCAGGATCTATTACAACTTAGATCTTACCTAAAATACATGCTATAGCCAATTCTTATTAAGTAAGCTAAAATGTATTAGAAAAGAAAAGAGAGAGAATGTTGGTTAAAAGATTAATAGACATATAGACTTGAATTCAATTCTTGAGGTTCAGATACATAGTAGAGGTGAGCTTCTAGTAGCCAAAAGTCCTTTTTGAAATAGTCCATAGGTTATAGTCCAATTTCCATATTCAGGGTGGCTCCAGTCAGTGACTGGGGATCACAATCCTTGTGGCTTAAGGTTTCCCCCTCTTGAAACCCAAAGCAGACATGAGATGAAGAAGGATCATGTCCCAGGCTTCTTATACATTGCCAGCAGCCTTTCCGCCTGATGAAACAATAGGCTTAGCTCTCCTTCCAAACATCCTGGCAATTAGTACAGGGTAATTTATTCATTAAACAGTTCAAATAGAGGTGTCATAAACAGATAGTTAAGGGTTAATGTCTCTTTCACCTGAAGCACCTGACCAGAGGACCAATCAGGAAACCGGATTTTTTTCAACTCTGGGTGGAGGGAAGTTTGTGTCTGGGTCTTTGTTTTCTGTCTGCCTGCTGTCTCTGAGCTTTGGAGAAGTAGTTTTACTTTCTAACCTTCTGTTTCTAAGTGTAAGGACAAAGAGATCAGATAGTAAGTTATATGGTTTCTTTTCTTTGGTATTTGCATGAATATAAGTGCTGGAGTGCTTTGATTTGTATTCTTTTTGAATAAGGCTGTTTATTCATATTTCTTTTAAGCAATTGACCCTGTATTTTGTCACCTTAATACAGAGAGACCATTTGTATGTATTTTTCTTTCTTTTTATATAAAGCTTTCTTTTAAGACCTGTTGGAGTTTTTCTTTACTTCAGGGAAATTGAGTCTGTACTCACCAGGGAATTGGTGGGAGGAAGAAATCAGGGGGAGATCTGTGTGTGTTGGATTTGCTAGCCTGGTTTTGCATTCCCTCTGGGTGAAGAGGAAAGTGCTTTTGTTTCCAGGACTGGGAACAGAGAGGGGGAGTCACTCTGTTTGGATTCACAGAGCTTGTGTCTGTGTATCTCTCCAGGAGCACCTGGAAGGGGGGAAGGGAAAAAGGATTATTTCCCTTTGTTGTGAGACTCAAGGGACTTGGGTCTTGGGTTCCCCAGGGAAGGTTTTTCAGGGGGACCAGAGTGCCCCAAAACACTCTAATTTTTTGGGTGGTGGCAGCAAGTACCAGGTCCAAGCTGGTAATTAAGCTTGGAGGTTTTCATGCTAACCCCCATATTTTGGACGCTAAGGTCCAAATCTGGGACTAAGGTTTTGATATGAGTAGCAGCGGTGGGATGATAGACAGAATCCAGAAGCCAGTAGGAATATTATATTTTTTTTTTCTCTGCTAAAGGCTTTTCAGCAGAGAGAAACAGTTTGGTTTTAAAAGGGAACCAAAGATAATTTTTTTTTCTTCTCTCTCTGGCAGTTTGTGGCTTGCATGTTAAGCAAGAAGCCATTACCAGACTGTTAAGGGTCTTTTGTCATGCAATAGCTCTCCCATTGAGAGTCATTACCAGCACTATATACATGCAAATAAAGTGGTTTTTCAGGTTTACTTAACATTGAAGATTAGCTAAAGGCACTGTTGCTAGGCAGACTTCAGGAGGCAACAGAGAACCTGCAGTTCAGAAGATAAACACCGGAGGGCACCCCAACACAAAAAAACACGAATCATGACTTCTAAGGCAAAAATTGAGGCCGAAGAGCAATTCAAAGAAGCTGAACACAGGCGACAACTGGAGCTGAAAGAAAAGGAAGAAAGCATCAAACTGGCAGCCTACCAAAGAGAACAGGCAGCCAAAGAGGCAGCACACAAAAGAAAACTAGAAGAAGAAGAGTTGGCCCACCGAAGGAAACAAGCAGAAGAAGAGGCAGCCCACAGAAGACAGATAGAACTCCAGAGGGAAGCCCACCAACAGTCCATGGAATTAGAAAAGGCTAAGCAACAGACTCCAGCCAATCCTAACAACCCATCGCCAATTATTGCTCCACAGCACAGGAAATTTCCCACCTACAAGGCAGGTGATGACACCGAGGCCTTCTTGGAAAATTTTGAAAGAGCCTGTCTTGGGTACAGCATCGCCGAAGACCAGTACATGGTAGAATTAAGGTCACAGCTCAGTGGACCTTTAGCAGAGGTGGCAGCTGAAATGCCTAAGCAGCAAATGAATGACTATAAACTTTTTCAAACCAAGGCCAGATACAGAATGGGCATAACCCCAGATCATGCCCGTCGGCGCTTCAGAACCCAAAAGTGGAAACCAGATATGTCATTTCCCAAACACGCCTACTATGTTGCAAAAAATTATGAGGCCTGGATATCTGGACACAGTGTTAAAACCTTGGAAGAACTGCACCTCCTCATACAAATGGAGCAGTTCTTGGATGGTGTTCCTAAAGATCTCGCTGAGGCGGAGGAGATTGGAGCCAAATGGATGGAAGTGGCAGAAAGCAAGAAAGCTACTGTCAAGGGGAACGATTACCCCAGGGGGCACACCGACCATAAACCCTACAACCGAGGACAGCCAAAGACCCCACATACCACCCAAGTAAAGCCACAGACACCCTACTCTTCCACCTCACCAGTCTCCAGTAACTCACCTCGGCCCAGTGACCCATCAGATGGAAGATGCTTTAAGTGTAATGAACTGGGACATATCAAGGCCAACTGTCCCAAGAACACCATGCGAGTGCAATTCATTACACCACCATCACACCAAAGATCCCCAGGCCCGGATGCTTCTCAAATACCCTTGGAGCGAAGGGAAAATTTGAGAGTGGGCGGAAAGAAGGTTACTGCGTGGAGAGACACAGGGGCACAAGTGTCAGCTATCCACCAATCCTTCGTTGACCCCAAATTCATCAACCCAAAGGCCAAAGTTACAATTTACCACTTCATGTCACAAGCTGTAGACTTGCCTACAGCTCAACTGCCTGTCCAGTACAAAGGCTGTTCAGGAATGTGGACTTTTGCAGTCTATGACAATTATCCTATCCCCATGCTACTGGGGGAAGACTTGGCCAACCAGGTGAGGCGGGCCAAGAGAGTGGGAATGGTTACACGTAGCCAAACCAGGCAAGCTTCCAGACCCATTCCTGTTCCTGAGCCGTCCACAGAGGCCCCGTCTGTGTTACCAGAGACCCAGACAGAGGTAGTGGATCCAGATTCCATGTCAACCACTGAAACAGCCACAGCACCTCCAGTCCCAGGCCCGGAACTGGAATAGCAACCAGCGATTGCAACCCCATCTTCAAACTCAACGCCAGTGGGCGCCAGCGAGCCACAACTGGCAGAAGCAACAGACAGCCATACCCAAAAGGCTCAGCCAGAGCCTGACTTACCCTCAGGTGCACCAGCGGAGAGCGGTTCACCAGCAACGGAAACAACCCCATCACCTACATCGCTTCCAAAGGGACCAAGCCCAAGTCCACAGTCTGAGGAAGAACTGGTGACCCCAGCCTCAAGGGAACAGTTCCAGACTGAGCAGGAAGCAGATGACAGCCTTCAGAAAGCGTGGGCGGCGGCACGGAGCACCCCACCGCCTCTCAGCTCTTCTAATCGATCCCGGTTTGTTATAGACCAAGGACTTTTATACAAGGAAATTCTTTCTGGTGGACACCGGGAAGAATGGCAGCCGCAAAAACAGTTGGTGGTTCCAACTAAGTACCTTGGGAAGCTCTTACGCTTAGCCCATGATCATCCCAGTGGCCATGCTGGGGTGAACAGAACCAAGGACCGGTTGGGGAAGTCCTTCCACTGGGAGGGGATGGGCAAGGACGTTGCCAAGTATGTCCGGTCTTGTGAGGTATGCCAAAGAGTGGGAAAGCCTCAAGACCAGGTCAAGGCCCCTCTCCAGCCACTCCCCATAATTGAGGTCCCATTTCAGCGAGTAGCTGTGGATATTCTGGGTCCTTTCCCAAAAAAGACACCCAGAGGAAAGCAGTACGTACTGACTTTAGTGGACTTTGCTACCCAATGGCCAGAAGCAGTAGCTCTAGGCAACACCAGGGCTAACACTGTGTGCCTGGCCCTAACAGACATCTTTGCCAGGGTAGGTTGGCCCTCTGACATCCTTACAGATTCAGGGTCTAATTTCCTGGCAGGGACCATGGAAAAACTGAGAGAAACTCATGGGGTGAATCACTTGGTTGCCACCCCGTACCACCATCAAACCAATGGCCTGGTGGAAAGGTTCAATGGAACTTTGGGGGCCATGATACGAAAATTCATCAACGAATTCTCCAATAATTGGGACCTAGTGTTGCAGCAGTTGCTGTTTGCCTACAGGGCTGTACCACATCCCAGTTTAGGGTTTTCACCGTTTGAACTTGTGTATGGTCACGAGGTTAAGGGACCATTACAGTTGGTGAAGCAGCAATGGAAGGGTTTTACGCCTTCTCTAGGAACTAACATTCTGGACTTTGTAAGCAACCTTCAAAGCACCCTCCGACACTCTTTAGCCCTTGCTAGAGAGAACCTAAAGGATGATCAAGAAGAGCAAAAGGCCTGGTATGACAGACATGCCAGAGAACGTTCCTTCAAGGTAGGAGACCAGGTTATGGTCTTGAAGGCGCAACAGGCCCATAAGATGGAAGCATCATGGGAAGGGCCATTCACGGTCCAAGAGCGCCTGGGAACTGTAAACTACCTCATAGCATTTCCCAATTCCTCACTAAAACCTAGAGTTTACCATGTTAATTCTCTCAAGCCTTTCTATTCCAGAGACTTACAGGTTTGTCAGTTTACAGTCCAGGGAGAAGATGCTAAGTGGCCTGACGGTGTCTACTACGACGGAAAAAAAGACGGTGGCATGAAAGAGGTGAACCTCTCAACCACCCTGGAACGTCTGCAGCGGCAACAAATCAAGGAGCTGTGCACTAGCTTCGCCCCATTGTTCTCAGCCACACCAGGACGGACTGAACGGGCATACCACTCCATTGATACAGGTAATGCTCACCCAATCAGAACCCCACCCTACCGGGTGTCTCCTCATGCCCAAGCTGCTATAGAAAGGGAGATCCAGAACATGCTACAGATGGGTATAATCCGCTCATCTACCAGTGCATGGGCATCTCCAGTGGTTCTGGTACCCAAACCAGATGGGAAAATACGCTTTTGCGTGAACTGCCATAAGCTAAATGCGGTAACTCGTCCGGACAACTATCCAATGCCACGCACCGATGAGCTATTGGAGAAGTTGGGACGTACCCAGTTCATCTCTACAATAGACTTAACCAAGGGGTACTGGCAAGTACCGCTAGATAAATCTGCCAAGCAGAGGTCAGCATTCGTTACCCATGAGGGGGTGTATGAATTCAATGTCCTTCCTTTCGGCCTTCGAAATGCACCCGCCACCTTCCAGAGGCTGGTAGATGGTCTACTAGCTGGACTGGGAGAATTTGCAGTTGCCTACCTCGATGATGTGGCCATTTTTTCAGACTCCTGGCCCGAACACCTACTACACCTGGAAAAGGTCTTTCAGCGCATCAGGCAGGCAGGACTAACTGTTAAGGCCAAAAAGTGTCAAATAGGCCAAAACAGAGTGACTTACCTGGGGCACCAGGTTGGTCGAGGAACCATAAACACCCTACAGGCCAAGGTGGATGCTATCCAACAGTGGCCTGTCCCACGGTCCAAGAAGCAAGTCCAATCCTTCTTAGGCTTGGCCGGATACTACAGGCGATTTGTACCACACTACAGCCAAATCGCTGCCCCATTGACCGACCTGACCAAAAAGACCCAGCCAAATGCAGTTAAGTGGACTGATGAGTGTCAAAAGGCCTTTACCCAACTTAAGGCAACGCTCATGTCTGACCCTGTGCTCAGGGCCCCGGATTTTGACAAACCATTCCTAGTAACCACAGATGCATCTGAGCGTGGTATAGGAGCAGTGCTCATGCAGGAAGCAACAGATCACAACTTCCATCCTGTCGTGTTTCTCAGCAAGAAACTGTCTGAGAGGGAAAGTCACTGGTCAGTCAGTGAAAAGGAATGCTATGCCATTGTGTACACCCTGGAAAAGCTACGCCCATATGTTTGGGGACGGTGGTTCCAACTACAAACTGACCATGCTGCACTAAAGTGGCTTCATACTGCCAAGGGGAACAGCAAGAAACTTCTTCGTTGGAGTTTAGCTCTCCAAGATTTTGATTTTGAAATTCAACACATCACAGGAACTTCTAAAAAAGTTGCTGATGCTCTCTCCCCTGAGAGTTTCCCAGAATTCAGTAGTTAAAAAGTGTTCTTAAAATATAGAAGTCTGTTAGTTATATACTTAGTGGTATATGTAAAGGTGCATGTATTGTATTAATCTGTTTATTTTAAAGTTCTAGAAGGAAATCGCCGCCAGTGAGCTTCCCCAGTGTCTGCAATTTGGGGGGCGTGTCATAAACAGATAGCTAAGGGTTAATGTCTCTTTCACCTGAAGCACCTGACCAGAGGACCAATCAGGAAACCAGATTTTTTTCAACTCTGGGTGGAGGGAAGTTTGTGTCTGGGTCTTTGTTTTCTGTCTGCCTGCTGTCTCTGAGCTTTGGAGAAGTAGTTTTACTTTCTAATCTTCTGTTTCTAAGTGTAAGGACAAAGAGATCAGATAGTAAGTTATATGGTTTCTTTTCTTCGGTATTTGCATGAATATAAGTGCTGGAGTGCTTTGATTTGTATTCTTTTTGAATAAGGCTGTTTATTCATATTTCTTTTAAGCAATTGACCCTGTATTTTGTCACCTTAATACAGAGAGACCATTTGTATGTATTTTTCTTTCTTTTTATATAAAGCTTTCTTTTAAGACCTGTTGGAGTTTTTCTTTACTTCAGGGAAATTGAGTCTGTACTCACCAGGGAATTGGTGGGAGGAAGAAATCAGGGGGAGATCTGTGTGTGTTGGATTTGCTAGCCTGGTTTTGCATTCCCTCTGGGTGAAGAGGAAAGTGCTTTTGTTTCCAGGACTGGGAACAGAGAGGGGGAGTCACTCTGTTTGGATTCACAGAGCTTGTGTCTGTGTATCTCTCCAGGAGCACCTGGAAGGGGGGAAGGGAAAAAGGATTATTTCCCTTTGTTGTGAGACTCAAGGGATTTGGGTCTTGGGGTCCCCAGGGAAGGTTTTTCAGGGGGACCAGAGTGCCCCAAAACACTCTAATTTTTTGGGTGGTGGCAGCAAGTACCAGGTCCAAGCTGGTAACTAAGCTTGGAGGTTTTCATGCTAACCCCCATATTTTGGACGCTAAGGTCCAAATCTGGGACAAAGGTTATGATAAGAGGTTACCACAACCTTCAAAGAGACACATAGACAATAATACTACTTCACTCAAGTACCATCATAAATGTTAATATTCCTTTTTTGCTCTTTGAATTAAAATTATAGCAACAGACAAGACTTGTTTGCTTACATCACAAGACCTGAGCAAAAATCTCCCCTTCTACTTCTAACAATGCAGACTTGCATTTCAAAGCTCT